>NC_079167.1:22041905-22341905 GCF_947568905.1 Ostrea edulis | reverse complement strand
AATTTTAAAATCCCAACAAATTTCCAGTGATTTCACGGGAACTTTTACAGAATGATCACAATTAAATGTTCAATGTTAACAGAATGATCATGTTTAAATGTTCAATATTTACAGAAGAGTTAACGCCGGAATTCCCCGAGGTTCAGCACACAAAGATCGACTTCAGTTCTCATCTGTGATTCCTGTCTGTGATATAGACAACCGAACAATACAGCATTTAAAAATCAGAACATGCAGCAAATTGTTGTGAATGTCACTAACAGAAAACATGATTTTTGTTCTGTGTATTTTTATGATGTACATAACTATTTCAATGATTTGTGTTTTCGGCAGAAGTGTCTTTAGCATAAATATTTTGTTTAAATGTATTTGTAATTAAAGTAGTGTAAAGTGCTATAACATTTTAAAATACTTGTTGTGTTAAATGCAATATTTGATGAAACATTTTGTGTGCGAGAACAAACAAAGCTTAATTGTTAAAGTAATTCCACCCTCATGTGACGTCATAAGATTTTGCAAAATCAATGATTTATTTAGATATGTACAATAAAAAATCTTGTTAAACATAAAATATTTCAAAAGTCTAAGTGATATATGAATAATCAATGATATGTTTTGAAATATTGAATCCAAGGGCAATAACTCTGTTTTCATTGATTTCTTTGTCAAGTCTATTATGCAATAGATTTCCTTTATTTTTCACAGATATTTTGTATATTTTTGTAAAGAAACATTTCATGAAATTTTTGTAAAGAAACATTTCATGAAATTTTTATGAATATTATCATATCATTATAACCAATTTTTGTGAAATTTTGATTATTCTGTTTAAGGAAAATTGCAATTTTCTGGCGTTGATCTATATGATTCTGTCTATGTACATGTATGTCTCACATCTTAAAAAGTACAATGACCTATATATTTTATTTAATAGTGTTCACTCTAATGAATGGGAATAAATACACTTTCTATACTTTTATCAGATAATAATGCGAGTATGGAGTTACCTTAAAGGTTCTATTCACTTCCGATATAGATTTAAAGGACCATACTCAATTTGGTGCTAAAAGCTATAGAATGAATGTCAAATTTTTATATTGTTTTCTAAATCAATACATACTGCTGATCTGAGCAATGATATTAATTTGTGTGTACACATTCTTGTCACAAAGCAGCTGATGCTTGGTGATTATTTACTTTTTTGTATAAAGTATTGATTCATGAAACCATTAATTAAGTGCTTTGTATAGTGCTTTACAGATTATGAGTGTACTTAATTAGTCAGACCTAGGTAAATCCCATGTGCTATTGTAATACATGTACAAAGGAATTATTATCATGTGGTGCATTAGTCTCTCAGGGGAAATAACTTGTGGGTTGTAGTGATTGCTAGAAAAATTTACTGTGGATTTTAAAAATCCATATCTTTATAAAAAAAAACCATGCATATTTTCGTGTGTATTTTGTGTGTTATGCATATTTTCATGTTGGAACTTGTGCTTTTTTTTTATTTAACCAATCAATACCATATATCAAGTGCACAAAGAAAATTTGCCAACAATAAAAGTGCCAAAATTTCCATTCATGTAAATGATACACATATTTTATGAAATTCCACCAAAAATTAAAACACCAAGATGTCTGAACTATTTCTTTTGAGAAATATCTGCAGAATCCTCCAGATGCCAAAAATGACTGATATGATTATGGTATATGTATTTTCATTCCATTGTGAAGATGAACTTTTTCTTGGATTTTACCAGCAGTATGGTCATGCAGGCCCCCATTTTCTACTGAATTCATATATTCATACACTGTTTTACCATTGAAATTGGATTTGTTTATTTAAAAACTAAAGTAAACTTTTTAAGAAAAACATTAATTTCATTAAGAGAATATTATGCAGTGATAGATGTACAAAAAGAAGCATTTTATCAATATTGGAGAGTTTTAATGGTACCATTACATCTGATATCAAATGTAGAGTGCAATATACATGTATGTATCTTCATGTTCATTTACAAGATTTCAGAACCTTCTTTTTAAGTTTTAGCATGTACGTGTCATTTACACGATCACTACTTATGTATATTTCATAACAACAAGCGATTTAAATTTTTTGTCAGTTATTGTACATGTTAAAAATGTATTTTAAAAATGAATAAATGTCTAGATTGTTAGTTTAATTCAAACAAAATTTATTTCACAACAATCACCATTTTATGATGTATCTATCGGTAATGGAGATTAGCAAACAAGGCTTGTATTAATTCTACTCTCCGTCTTCCACTTTATGATGTATCTATCGGTAATGGAGATTAGCAAACAAGGCTTGTATTAATTCTACTCTCCGTCTTCCATTGTTTGTAGTATGGGGTAAAGAACAAAGCCATAGAAGCAAGGGGTACCTCCCTATAATAAAAACCCGATATTTATTCTGTATATTTTGCAAAATGTATGTTTTTATGTTAAGTTCAAAAGGTCAATGTTTTCACCAAGAAATAAAGTGAAAGAGGAAATTTTTATTGCCGACAAAACGTTGATTTATTTAAGTATGTAACAATAAAGATTGTTTTGATTTTATCACGAAGAGAGTTTCTGTCATTTCTGTACGGTAATGGGATCTGAGGCCAAATGGAAATGAGCTAGTTAAAAGAATGGCGGTTACAGGATTTTTGACCAATTAATTCCGAGACAACGCACATTGATGTATAGAATAATGGACAGACAAGATTTCCCCAGTGTTATTAAATGATTCCTTCAATATGGATGTGCATGTCACGTTGAAAAGGCAGATGCCTATAGATATTTTTTTCAAAATAAGTTTGTGAAGCTGAAAGATCATTCCTAATTACTGAACAAGAGGCCCGTGGACCACATCGCTCACCTGAGTCACCTTGGACCATATTTAAAGATTTTCCCTATATATTGAATCGGTCTGTCAAGCGACTCCTGATTTTCCTTATTTTGAACAGTGTACTGTTCCTAATCTTTTCCTAATTTTAGGATTTCAACATTTATTGTCCTAAAAAATTGCAATTTGTTAAATTCTTGTGAAAAATCAAATAAATGTGTTAATTAGAGAAAATAATTACTGTTCAACACACAGTTTGTGATATTTTCTATATTTTAGCAAACTTTACCATTTTCCTAAATATGTGTTAAGTATTACAAATTATTATTTGTTGAATATAAGTAAAATAGTTTTTGAAGCACAGAAAAAGCATCCCTCGACAATTCATTTTTATTAGCTCACCTGAGCTGAAAGCTCAAGCTTTTCTGATCACCTGTTGTCTGTCTGGATCAAAGTTTTATATACAAATATGTAGGAAAAATCTTCTCAAGAATCACTGGGCCAGAAAAGTTTTCATTTACAAGAAAGCTTCCTGATGTAGTGCAGATTTAAGTTTGTAAAAATCATGTCCCCAGGGAGTAGGTCTGTCAAGCACTTTATAGCCAAAAAAAATATATGAGAAAATGAGGATTTTTAGTTAAAAATAAGGAAATTTAAGAGAAAGATAAAAAAAAAATTGAAATGGTCGCCTACCACCCCTTTCAGTAAGACATTCAGTTTTCATTCCTCATAAATTTATTTTAAGAATAGCTTATAACTGCTGGTACAGATTAAAGAATTTCAAATGCAAGAAATAGCAACATATTTGTATAACAAACAAGAGACTCATGGGCCACACTGCTCACCTTAGTCACCTTGTCCCATATTTAAAGAATTTTAACAAACTTGAATCTGCACTATCAGTGACTATGTCAGGAAGGTTTTATGTAAACTTTTCTGGCCCATTGATTCTTCAGAAGATTTTTTAAAGATTTTCCCTATACAATTATATGTAAAACTTCAATCACCTATTGTAGCCCCATCCTACCCCCCCCCCCCCCCCCCCCCCCCCCCCCCCCCGAGGGCCATGATTTTAACAAATTTGAATCTGCACTATGTCAGGAAGCTCTCCTGTAAATTTGTACTTTCCTGGCCCAGTGGTTCTTGAGAAGATTTTCTCTATATATTTGTAAGTCAATAAACTGTGATCCCCTATTATGGCCCCACCCCACCTCTGGGGGTTCATGATTTTAACAAATTAACTTGAATCTACACTATGTCAGGTAGCTTTCATGTATATTTCAGTTCTTCTGGCCCAGTGGTTCTTGAGAAGATTTTTAAGTGACCCCACCCTATTATTGCATTTTTGTGATTATCTCCCCTTTGAAGGGGGCATGGCCCTTCATTTGAACAAACTTGAAAGTCCTTCACCCAAAGATGCTTTCTGTCAAGTTTAGTTGAAATTGGCCCAGTGATTCTGGAGAAGTCGAAAATGTAAAAAGTTTACAGACAGACGGAAAACAGGTGATCAGAAAAGCTTACTTGAGTTTTCAGCTCAGGTGAGCTAAACACTTCATTGCTTAAGTTAAAAGAATACTCAAGACATAAACAGATGCTATTTCTTACATGCACCAATTGACCCCATGCCTTTCAAATCAACACTTTGTGGCCACCCTTAATCCATGAATGACTTCATGACACTTTGCATAGTTAATTAAGGTAGGTCCTTAGTCCTGGATTTTTGGGGTTTAGGTAGCATTTTTTTGTTTGGAATCAATAAATTAACATTCAGAGTAATGAAAAAAGGCAAAACAGTTAAGGGTTTCCATATTAATTTTCATTACATACACCACTAAAGTCATATACCCCGATGTAGATTTTTATGAAATTCATTGGAAACAGTTATTTGTTGTTATTTTAATATAAAGACAACGAAATATTTTTTGAATTGCATTTATTTATCGGGAAACATGTCAATAACTAAAACACATGTCATTTTCAATATGTTCATCAAGTTTTAGAATAATATGTGCAAAATTATTGAATTAGCGTTATTCCCCAAAATGTTAAAAAACAAACAAATGTGGACGCATTTTCCTTATAGCATGGTTTACATATCATTTTTTCTGTTTATATTAGTAGAGTTACATCTGTTATAGTTATTCATGGGAAAAAATCCATACCTTTCCTTAATAATTTCAAATCTATAGCTTCCAGATTATGTATACCCCCATCAAAAACTGAAGTCTGTCACCATACAGCTGAGCTATTTAAATCACTCGTGATTAAAATTGTATGTAATTTCATGAAAAGACACAGATCATGATTCCTTATCACCTTGGTAAAATGTTTGTCAAAAATAAAGGAAATCTATCGCATTATGGACTTGATAAATAATTTAAAGAAAACAGAGTTATTGTCCTTGGGTTCAATATTTTGAAACATATCATTGACTATTCAAATATAACTAAGAATTTTGAAATATTTTATGGTTAACGAGATTTTTTACAATAACTATTGAAAAAGATTCCAACAAAATTTATGTTCCTATCATTAAATTATTGACTTTGCAAAATCCTATGACGTCACACGAGTGTGGAACTACGTTAAGCTCCAATAATATTTGACATCACAGGCCACTTCTTATCAACCTATACAATTTACAACCTCTGACCTTAAAACCTATGAAGTGTATAATCCTCAACTCATGGGAATAGTTGATATGAAATTTTATCTTCAAATGGTAATTTGATTGACATATCCTTTGGAATCCAAGGTATTCTCACATAATTACTATAAGTGTAGCGGTCAGCCGGATTTGATCGCCGGTGGACAGATCGCTCAGTTGGTATCTGACTAGAGATTCAGGGGGCCCGGAATCAAATCCTGGCATGCAGTCTGGGCCTTTGCATTTTCTTCCTTACTGTTACATTTTAAGCCGAAGACCAGCCCCTGGAACTTACAGGTGAAAATGCCTGCCTGGGGCAAAAAGAATCTGGCAGTGGGTTGATGTCTTCAAGTGTGAAGACAATTAAGGAGGGAGAAATGTAGTGGTCAGCAGATTCGATTGCCGGTGGCCAGATAGCTCAGTTAATTGATAGAGCACCTGACTAGAGATTCAGGGGGCTCGGGTTCAGATCCTGGTCTGATCCGTTGCATTTTTTCCCTCCCTGTTACACCTAAGAGAACTCAAGTAAAAGACCTTTCTCAGGCACGTAGTTATAGCCCTGTTTAGAAGTGCTAGCCCAAACAGGCGAAGGGTCTGGGGACCGCCCTAGTTCCCTAGCAGGTCCAGGACAAAGCCCTGGTGGGGGGATCAGGGGGGCAAAGCCCCCCCCCCCCCCCCAACAGAAAACGATTGTAGCAAATCAGGGCCCCCTAAAATACATATAAAGAGCTTCTTTTTTAACAAAATATATTTAATAATTGACCACATTTTTTTGTTTAAGCATGATTTTAAGAATCACTGAAGATACATGATTTTCAAAAATGTATCCTGTGCCCAAATCAGTTGCCCAAACCTTTTCAATTTTTCATGTCCCAATATATGCATGTTGAATGAAATGAACCAATAAACTTCGAAGAGTAGATTGGAATTTTAGAAAATAACAACTCAAGAAAAAAACCCTGAAAACTTTCAGGTGATATTTCATTCATGTAATTTCATTACAATCTTCTGTTCTTTAATGATAAGAAAATGTCAACGACTTTATCTGTATCTATTCCTGTGGAGAGAAAAAAAGACGAAAATCTCTCCTGACCCATGGTGCTTCGTAAGTACCCTTCAAAGTGAGCTGAAGGAACGTTCAGTAGATGCAGTAGATACAGGCATCATCTTTCTCTCACCAACCCATTTTTTCTACGTTGGTCATCAAATAATGTGCAAGCCCCTGCTTATACATGGCAGCTACGCGCCTGTCTCCTATGGGAGAAAGCCTCTTGAAATTGGTCTTGGCTTATCCACACACAAGTTCAGACTAGATCATCAGCACCTTATCCACACACAAGTTCAGACTAGATCATCAGCACCTTGTCACACACACAAGTTCAGACTAGATTGTCAGCACCTTATCCACACACAAGTTCAGACTAGATCATCAGCACCTTATCCACACACAAGTTCAGACTAGATCATCAGCACCTTATCCACACACAAGTTCAGACTAGATCATCAGCACCTTGTCACACACACAAGTTCAGACTAGATCATCAGCACCTTATCCACACACAAATTCAGACTAGACCATATCAGCACCTTGTCACACACACAAGTTCAGACTAGATCATCAGCACCTTATCCACACACAAATTCAGACTAGACCATATCAGCACCTTATCCATACACACAAGTTCAGACTAGATCATCAGTACCTTGTCACACACACAAGTTCAGACTAGATCGTCAGCACCTTATCCACACACAAGTTCAGACTAGATCATCAGCACCTTATCCACACACAAGTTCAGACTAGATCATCAGCACCTTATCCACACACAAGTTCAGACTAGATCATCAGCACCTTGTCCACAAAGATACAACTTCAGACTAGATCATCCGAGCACCTCGTCAACACACACAAGCTCAGACTAGATCAGCACCTCGTCCACACACACAAGCTCAGCACCTAGCTTGTCCGCACACATTCAGACTAAGTTGTCAGCACCTTGTCACACACACATGCAAGATAGGAACTTAAATTTTGTTGGAGTATTCCTATAGTTATTGTAAAAAATCTTTTCAAAAATAACATATTTCAAAAGTCTAAGTGATATATGAATAATCAATGATACGTTTCAAAAATACTGAATCCAAGGGCAATAACTCTATTGATTTCTTTATCAAGTCTATTATGCAATAATTTCCCTTTATTTTTTACAAATAGTTTGTATATTTTTGTGAAGATACAGTTTCATGAAATTGTTATGATTAATGCTACTATATTATCATAAGCAGTTTGTATGGAATTTTAATAACACTGTCTAAGGAAAATTGCAATTTTCTGACGGTGATATGATTCTGTTGTGTGATGGGGCTTAAAATAAAAATTGATTTGTTTGATGTACTCCGACCGACCCGTGAAATTTGTCCCGACCCAATCGTTTTTTCCACACTTAGAAATTTCAATTAATTTTTTTTTTGCTCCCTGGAAAGTAGACTTCTTGGAACTATATAGTTTTAAAGTTGATGCCTTTTTTTTTTTGACTAGTTGTTTTACAGAATTTTTGTTACACTGTATCAAAATGTTCTTTGGGCGTCTTTCGGTTTTACTTTCACTTTGATAATGACCATTTGTTAATCCGGGAACTTTTCAAACACTTTTCTATATGAACAATCAAATATACCGCATCCCTGCTCCAAATTACCACATTATCTACCAACAAGAGGTACTGTGAGCAATGCTCACTAAGAATACCCCCCCCCCCCCCCCCCCCCCCCCCCGCTTACCCCAATCTCCCAAAGGGTGTTGGTAATAGGTATAAACTACCTCTTTTCTGAGTGTAAAAAACAAATGGCATGACAAACCTTGGGTATTCTCGTTTGTAGGGAGAAATGGATTATCTAGGAACACAGCATCTCCATGCGATGAAAAAAGCAGTTAAAGAATTTAAATGGAAACCATATTGCTACTTCGATGTCCAGTGCACGTGACCTTTTGAACCCAAAATCAATAGGGAACATCTTCATCCCATGGGTAGTCCATATGTATGATATGGTGACTGTAGGTGGAAAGGATAACGCTTTAGAGCCCGGAAACCATATTGCTACTTTAATGTCCAGTGCGCTTGACCTTTGAACCCCAAAATCGATAGGGAACATCTTCATCCCATGGGTAGTCCATATGTATGATATGGTGACTGTAGGTGGAAAGGATAACGCTTTAGAGCCCGGAAACCATATTGCTACTTCGATGTCCAGTGCGCTTGACCTTTTGACCCCAATATCGATAGGGAACATCTTCATCCCATGGGTAGTCCATATATATGATATGGTGACGGTAGGTGGAAAGGATAATGCTTTAGAGCCCGGAAACCATTGCGTCTACAGACGGACGGACGGACAACCCGATTCCAGTATACCCCCCCACAACTTGTTGCGGGGGGTATAACAAGATAGAGCAAGAAGCTACGAACTCCCCCGTCGAGACCTGATCGTATTTGTGTACAAAAGTTTGAAAGCCGTGTTATTTAAATAAAAAATCACGCGAGATAGCGCACCGAAATTATGGCGGACCACGAGTCTGCATGATATATATTTCTGAAAAAGCACGCATAAAATTTTAATATGGGATTATTTAAATGTTATGACGATTTAATAGGTGAAAGGCACTTTTACTTTGCTCTTAAACTTTGACACACGAATGGAACATGATCGTCACAACAAATTGAACCATGCGGGGAAGTCGGCATTAAAATTATATTGGGCAATATTAAAACTGATTGTAAATTGCCGTCATCATGTATTTCACTTGGATCACATTAAAGTGTTTACTATTATGAATGTCAAACCACAAATAGAAGAATCAATCGGTGGTAATAAAAAGGGATGTTAATTTATTTATTAACAACTGTAGAGGTCCTCATCCATGACGAATACAAAACGTCCTGAGAAAATTTCAGAAGACATTGGAAGATTTACGTGTATTATATACAATGTGTACAAAATGAATGTTCTAAACTATATTCTGTCTGGCAGCATTACGTGTTTAATGAAAACATCAGTAAATTTGTAAATCTGATTTTTATGACATTAAAAAAAATTAAAAAATACCGACCTACCTACCCGACTTGAAAAATGTGGGTCGGAGTATATCAAACAAAATTTCTTTTAATGATGGCCTGACCTACATGTATGTATTTTATTTGATAATTTGTTAGTTTGAACTCTAATGAATGGAAATGATAAAACTGCAAGTATGGAGTTACCTTGAGCATTGTAAACAATAACAAGAGGCCCAAGGGCCTAGAATCGCTCTTCTGATAAATTGTACAACCCCACCATTTCTATTCTTAGCCTCTTAGTATTCTAAATCTCTAGTTAAATCCTAAGAATTCAAAAAAAGTAGGTCAATGTGACCTACTTTTTGGTTTACACATTTTGAGAACCCAAGAAATATCAACTGACAAAGTTTGATGATTTTAAGCCAATTAGTATCTGAATATTGAAATATAGCTGTCAAATTCCAATCGTAGGTCATGGTGACCTACTTTTTGGTCAGCGAACTCCGAACATGCAAGTCCAATCAACTGACAAAGTTTGATGACTGTAGGTCAAATAGTATCTGAAATATATAAATATAGCCGTCAAATTCCAAAAGTAGGTCAAGTTGACCTACTTTTTCGTCAACACCCTTCAAACATGCAAGACCCAACAACTGACAAAGTTTGATGACTGTAGGTCAAATAGTATCTGAAATATATAAATATAGCCGTCAAATTCCAAAAGTAGGTCAAGTTGACCTACTTTTTCGTCAACACCCTTCAAACATGCAAGACCCAACAACTGACAAAGTTTGATGACTGTAGGTCAAATAGTATCTGAAATATATAAATATAGCCGTCAAATTCCAAAAGTAGGTCAAGGTGACCTACTTTTTGGTCGACACACTCCGTAGACTCAAGATGCATCAACTGTCAAAGTTTGATGATTGTAGGTCAATTAGTGACTGAAATATATAAATATAACTGTCAAATGCCAAAAGTAGGTCACAGTGACCTACTTTTTGGTCGATACACTCCGAAGACTCAAGATGCATCAACTGACAAAGTTTGATAATTGTAGGTCAAATAGTGTCTGAAATATAGTAATTTAGCTGTCAAATACCAAATGTAAGTCACGGTGACCTACTTTTTGGTCGACACAAACCGAAGACTGAAGACGCATCAACTGACAAAGTTTGATGATCCTAAGTTTTACAGTGCCCAAAATATGCATCTAAAATTGAAAATGTGAAATTTGAATATCTGCAAAATTCAAAAAGTAGGTCACTGTGACCTACTTTTTTTATAAATATGTTTCAAGGCCTCAAGATTCAACAACTTACAAGATTTGATGATTCTAAACCTCTCGGTATTTGAAATAACAACTTAAAATATATCTATAAATGATAAGCCATAAAATTCAGAAAGTAGGTCACGGTGACCTATTTTTCAGTTGACGCATTTCAAAGTCCCATGATCCACCAACTGACAAGTTTTGATGATCATAGGCTTCAAAGTGTCCAAGATATGCATCAAAATTAATTTTAAAATAAATACCTGCAAAATTCAAAAAGTAGGTCACCGTGACCTACTTTTGAGACAACTTGACACAAGGTCCTAAGATGCATCAACTGTCAAATTTTGATGATCCTAGTCCTTATAATGACTAAAATATCGAAGATTTAAGGAAATATAAATTTAGGTCAACTTTGAAGTGACCTTGAGACCATGCCCTTTGCCCCAGGGTAATGCCTTGAACAATTTTTAATCTACAACATATCCTCATCCTTATGTGTAAGTTTGGTGATAATCTGCCCAGTGGTTCTTGAGAAGATTTTTTAGCAACCACTACTTTTGTTTGTATTTTCCTGATTATCTCCCCTTGTTAAAGGGTCACATCCCTCTATTTAGTATGTATGAAAGCCCTTGGGCCAATGATACCCTGTAACAAATTTGAAAAAAATTGGCCAAGGGGTTCTTGAGTTATAGCCCTTTTTCTAAAAAGTTTACGCACACCGCACAAATGGCCATAGCATTAGCTCTTTGAGCCTTCGGCTCAGAAGAGCTAAAAATGGAAAAATAAAATTGGAATTTTTTTTAAAGCTCAAATCGTGTCCATGCCCCTTCAACACAGTCAGATATCCGCTCAGAACTTTGGATCAATAGAAATCAATTCCTTTTCTTTAGATAACAAAAACTTTCACACTTGTACATGTTTTAATTTGTAAATTTACAAACGACGACCACGACGACCTCCCTTTCTGCGAGTACTGTCCGATGGAATTGGGGTCACATCCTCTGAAACATAAAGTACAGTCCATGAATCCTGAGTATTTCTCTACAATTACATGTATGAAATGCAGGGAATCTATTAAGGTACAATTTTAAGCGACTTATCATAAAATGTAAAGTCCAGCCAGTGCAACTCCAATCATTCAATAAAATCTAATTTTTCACGTTCTTGATTACCTCCCCTTCAGTCCCCTTGAGAGGGAACATGACCTTTCATTTAAACAGACTTGTACCATAAAGAAGCTTTGCAACAGGTTTCATTGAAATTTCCTCATCCACTTCATTATCTTAAATTCATTGTGTAGCCATTCTTAAAACCAAACAATTATTATCAGTTTATCTTGCACTAGTTTGGTTGGAGATGTCCAAGTAATTTTAACGAAGCCGTCAAGAGTGTGATGCATGTAAATTTACATACAAGGCAAACAAGAGAATATATACTTGAACTAACAGATCTGATGAGGTAAAGTAAAATTTATGAAAAACATTGCTTGTAATCTCAAGGTATCCTGTGCCATAGACAGTGCCATTATCCTATTAATATAAACAAGAGGCCCACAGGCCTTATCGGTCACCTGAATACTAGTGAAAAAGTATCACTACTTCCATGGGCTATGAAATCTAAAAAAAAACAAAAAAACAGATGTGTTTGTGAAACACAAATGCCCCCGATAATGGCCAATTCCGAAGATGGCCAAGGTCAAAAGGACAAATATCTTGAGTACCAGTAGAAAGATCTTGTCACAAGAAATGCTTATGTACAATATGAAAGCTCTAATATTTACCATTTAGAAGTTATGACCTATGTAAAAAATTTAATAAAGTAGGTCAAATGTCAAGGTCAAAAGGTTTAATACCAATGGAAAGGTCTTGTCACAAGGTATACTCATGTGAAATATCAAAGCTCTATCACTTACTGTTTAAAAGTTATAAGCAAGGTTAAAATTTTCAAAAAGTAGATTAAACTCCAAGGTCACAGGGTCAATAATGTTGGTACCTACGGAAAGGTCTTGTCACAAGGAATACTCATGTAAAATATCAAAGCTCTATCACTTACTGTTCAAAAGTTATTAGCAAGGTTAAAGTTTTCAAAAAGTAGGTCAAACTTCAAGGTCAAGGTCACATGGTCAAAAATGTTGGTACCCACAAAAAGGTCTTGTCAAAAGGAATACTCATGTGAAATATCAAAGCTCTATCACTTACTGTTCAAAAGTTATTAGCAAGGTTAAAATTTCAGACAGAATGACAAACAGGACAAAAACAATATGGCCCCCGATCTTCGATCTCGGGGGCATAAAAATTCCTGTTCTGAATATCTAAGCTAAATTCTAATGTTCAGCAACAGCATAAAACAAGATGTGTTCTTAAAACTTCACTGCCCTCAAAAGTACATACACTGATGAAAGGCTTTAAATAATAGGTGTATTAACATTAAAACATTTGCAAGTATGCATTTGGATTTTAAACAGTATCAGCAAACTTACACATAAATAATATATACTAAGTTTGGCCCTACCCTGGGGTCAGAACCCTTCCTCTGGGGATCATCAAAATTTACAATTTTGGTAAAAGAATACCTGCTCTATCCATTTAGTTTCAATTTAGTATAAATAGCACTAAAGATGTTATTCAAGTGTTTTACACATAAACACTATATAACAAGTTTGGCCCCACCCTGGGGTCAGAATTCCTGCCCCCAGGATCATGAAATTTACAATTTTGGTAGAGGCCTTCCTGCTCTACATCACCATGCATTTAGTTTTTCTTACACGTGTGTGGTTCTTGAGAAGAAGATTTTTGAAAATTGGTCAATTTTGGGCAGTTTTTGCCCCGCCCCATGGGCCCCAGGGGTGCTGGAGTCCTGAAATTTACAATTTATGTTCCCCTTGTCCCAATGATGCTTCATACTGAATTTGAAAAGAATTGGAATGGTAGTTATCAAGAAGATAAAAATGTTCAATTGTTAACGGATGACACATGACGGATGAAAACTAATTGCAATAGGTCATCTGAGTTTACTCAGGTGACCTAAAAATTCCAAGCCCCATACTCTCTAGTGACTAAACTGATAAATCTGAAAACTCTTCTCTTCCTTAGGCCAAAAAAAAAAAAAAAAAAAAAAAAAAAAATAAAAATAACATGTTGGTTTCCACTTTCACCTGAAAATTCTTATTATAAGGGTCAGTAAGTAGGTACATGGAGATCTTTTTTTTTTGGATTTTATAAGTCAAATAAATTTTTAATGATTTAGTATTCTACTATGCATAAAATACAGTGATTATCTTGTAATTAAATAAAAGTTATATTACGAATCAAAACATTCCTTCCTCCGTTAGCTAGCTAGGTTTTTAAAAGTTCAAGTATTCAGTGTGTCCCGACATACTGTGATGGATGCTTATCTTTTGTCAGTTTTGAATGAAAAATAAGTGGTTGTTTAAAATGAACATAACTAACGGCAAGAAATGTATTGTACATGGCGGTGGAAAGTTAAATATACAAATAACTTAACTGAAGCAGATTGTTGTCAAGGTGCACAATAATTGTTTGCACCGGCTGAAGGTTACTTGTAAATTGGATTTATGAAGGACTGTCCGGATATTCGGCAACAGCTTTAGTTCAAATATCCAGCTGAGCTGAATCTCAGCTGTGATTACCGTTCGCCATGGTCATGGTTCTTGTGTGTAAGATCATGGTTACTATTTTTAGATAACGTTTGAAATTTAGGAGGCGGAATGGAAAAAATGTGTTGGGGTAGACGGAATTTTTTTGGGGTCGGTCGGGAAAGTGCATACCAACATACATTTTTTTTTGGGGCCCTATCCAAGTTCTAAGAAAATCTTCTCAAGTTATTGCATGCCATAGAAAATGTTGTTATAGACCTTCATTTCTTTCCTATATAAAACTAATACAATTTAGAACCAACATTTTAACTGTTAAATCAACTCTCACATTCGTGGTCTATTGACCAGTCAACAGTTTACCAACTGTTGACTGGGCAATAGTCTGCCCCATTTTTATTGGCTGAGTAAGTCATGTGATTCTGTCTGCTGCTTTGTTTACATATTTAAAAATAGTGAGGCTCACTGATTTGACAAATAATGAAATACAGAATTTATTAGATGTGATGAAAAACAGACACGAAAAGTGTAATTATCGATTACTAATTAGGATATTGGGTATGTTTTCTTTTAAGCAAGTGGATATAGTGATAATTTTTTGCAATCACTCTGAATTGTTAAAAGAGAAGTCAACAAACCATTTGCAGCTCATAAAAACAACCTAAAAATGAAGGTGTATAACAAAACAGTTATATACTGTGTCCTCGGAAAACAGCTGTTTTTGTCCGACCCTTGAGCGGATCTATTGCCCAAAGCCGAAGATCCATTCTCGGGTCAAGCAAAACAGCCGTTGTCCTTACAAACAGTCAATAACTGTATACTATTATCTTATCAGCATTAAAACAAGATGTGTTTGTGAAACACAAATGCCCCCGATAATGGCCAATTCCAAAGATGGCCAAGGTCACAAGGACAAATATCTTGGTAACAGTAGAAAGATCCTGTCACAAGAAATGCTCATGTACAATATGAAAGCTCTAATATTTACCATCTAGAAGTTATGACCAATGTAATTTTTTTAAAAAGTAGGTCAAATGTCAAGGTCAAAAGGTTTAGTACCAGCGGAAAGGTCTTGTCACAAGGAATACTCATGTGAAATATCAAAGCTCTAGCTCTTACTGTTCAAAAGTTATTAGCTAGGTTAAAGTTTTCAAGAAGTAGGTCAAACTCCAAGGTCAAAGTGTCAAAAATGTTGGTACCCACGGAAAGGTCTTGTCACAAGGAATACTCATGTGAAATATCAAATCTCTATCACTTACTGTTCAAAAGTTATTAGCAAGGTTAAAGTTTCAGACAGAATGACGCACAGGACAAAAACAACAATGCCCCCCACCCACCTCTTCGATTTCGGGGGCATAAAAATTCTTAGCCCCATAACTCTGTAATGACGAAGCCGATAAATCTGAAAATCGAAAGAGGTCGTCCTCTACTACCTAAGTATTATCTGTAAAACTTATGAAAATATTTCCAAGGAAACTTAAGTTATTGTGTGCCACAGAAAATGCTGACGAATGGACAGAGTGATTACAATAGGGCCCCAACAAATAATCTGCTGTTTAAAATGCCCCAAGATGAACCAGTTTCGATGTCTTCTCCATTTTGTGAAGGACAAAGAGGCAATTCCTTTTGTATCAACAATAATGAAATAGATTAATTACCAATTCTTCCAATCTTCATTCCTGAACGTGCCAAGGCTCTGAGAGCGGACTGGGCCCCAGGTCCTGGGGTTTTGGTCCTGTAACAAGAGAAATTCATAATTTCACATTGTCACTGAAATAAACTTTACATCATTACACAAAATTCAAGGTCAAACATTAATATGTAGGTTACATTTGACTAACTGCTTCTATAAAAGACAGAAAATTGCAGCTCTCAAGCTAGAGGACTAACATCCCCCCCCCCCCCTTTCTCACCGAGACATATTTAACTTTTCCTCCCAGTGACTATGTCCACATTTTGTACAAAAATATTTGAAAACGGAGAAATCTGATTTGATTGTTGCAAGTGTCCTTCATCAAACTAGCATTGCTGTTTTTTCTCATTATATAAAGGGACACAGCTTCAAAACAACAAATGAAATCTGTCAAATTAGAACTCCACCTGAGTTTAGTGACAGACTATAAAAAAATCCATACGTAAAACAACTTATTCTGATCGTAAAATATAAACTATATCCAGCCAATTTGTAAATCTAAGCAGCCTGACACGGGACTTGTTCCCGAGGTCATGGTAAGAGTAGGCAGGCTGTCAGGGCTGACATATTATATAACTTTTAATAATATCAGGACTGTATCACTAGTTTACCTTTCAACATGTATACGAAAATTACAAAATGAATATCAGTGTTATGGTGAACCAATTGATAACACCTATAGAAAATCACATCGGTCTACAATACATAAATATTTTCCATGGAAAGAATTCTACAGTGTTAAAATAGCATTTTAGGGCAATGTTTTTTATAAAAAGTATTATTAAAGTGTCTGTTCATGCAGATCACAACTACTGCATGTAGGAGACCCGTCATCAGAAATGGATTGATTGATTGATTGATTACTGTTTAATTTCCCTCTCGAGAATTTTTCACTCATATGGAGACCATTGCTGGTGAAGGGCTGCAAAATATAGGCCTATGCTCAGTGCTTAAGGCCTTTGCGCAGGGGATCTTTATCATGCCACACCTGCTGTGACACGGGGCCTCCATTTTTGTGGTCTCATCTGAAGAACCGCCCCATTATGTTGCCTCTTATGACAAGCAAGAGGTACTGAGGACCTATTCTAACCAAGATTCCCATGGAATTCAAACTAGTGGATGCTCCCTGAACTGCATCTAACCAATGAACTACCTCATACTGAGTGAACTTGAACTTTACAAAATGACCCTGAGTGATCTTTGTCTGAAAGCCATTTGCCCATTACTTATTTGTGTGATATATGATCAATACCTGTTCAAAAACTAAAAATCAGAAAACTTTTGCTTATGTAAGGTATATGTTCTGAATGACCTTGCTCTTTCTAAAATGACCTTGGATCAAAAGTCCCTGTCCCAAGGAAAATTTGTGATCAATTATGATCAATTTCTAATGAAAGGTTTAGGAGATAAGAGCTCGGACAGATATGACAGCAACTATATGCTCCCTCGAAAAATTTGCAGGGAGCATAAAAATGACAATGAGAATAACTTTTTGTAAATCATTAGCCTAAAAGAAACCAGTGCAGCCTTCAGTAACAAACTGTGTTAGCCTGAGATTCTGCTACAAATTTTAACTGTTGTATTCCTTCTAAATAACCTTTAGCCCAGCCTTATCAATTCAAAGATGCACATTGCAAAATTATTGTTAATACTAAAATCTAAATTGTGCTTGAAGTCTTCATCTTCTAATTAAGAGAAACCCATGTATTGACCTTGTGATAAGATGGTCAGTTGCTATAATACTAGGGCAGCCGCCACCCACCTGTTTCCTCCTGTAGCCCTCAGCTTAATGTGCAGTGCAGTGATGCCGAGGAGCTTGCACTTCTCAGCAACATCCTGAGCTGCCAACATAGCAGCATAGGGAGAAGCTTCATCTCTGTCAGCCTTGACTTTCATCCCTCCTGTGATGCGAGCGATAGTTTCTCTAAAATAACACACATCATAATCACGTTGAATCTGTTATCCAGTAATTCCCAAGATAATCTGTTACATACTGCCTAACCTGATCTAATAAAGCATTTACACCTTCTGTAAATTTATATCCCGACACACGAGTCAAGATTTTTAAAAATACCTTGTAATAAAAACAAGAGGCCCACAGGGCTTATCGGTCACCAGGGTATAAGTTAAAAGTATCACTAGACCCAAGGGCTATGAAATCTAGAAAAAATTACCTGTTCTGAAACTCTAAGCTAAATTCTAATATTCAGCAACAGTATAGAACAAGAAATGTTCTAAACTTGATTGTCCCAAAGTGTCTATACTGAAGAAATACTTTTAATACATAATATATATGTTACATAACATGATACGACTAATTTGATTGATCGACTGTATATTGTTTAACGCCCCTCTTGAGAATTTTTCACTCATATGGAGACGTCACCATTGCCGATGAAGGGTTGCAAAATTTAGGCCTATGCTTGGCATTTACGACCTTTAAGCAGGGAGGGATCTTTATCGTGACACACCTGCTGAGACACGGGGCCTCAGTTCTTTGGTCTCGTCCAAAGGACTGCCCCATATAGTCGCCTCTTACAACAATTAAGGGGTACTGAGGACCTATTCTAACCCGGACCCCAACGGGACTGACTAATTTGAACCGGTCCTTAATAAATGTTCACATTCTACAACCTCAAGCTTCTTACATGCATATTGACATCATCTACAACCTTGAGCATTTTGTTACCATTTTACTTCCTGTGTATTTTACATGTACTTACTTTCCGGACAAGTCAGTGACATGTACAAATGTATCGTTGAAGCTGGCAAAAATGTGAGCCACTCCAAAAACGTTTTCGCCCTCTTTGACTTGGGGGCCGAGTACAACTTGCTCTTGCTGTTCCTTCTTCCCTTTTCGTGGGGCCATCTGAAAAATAATCAAATATATATCTTTTGATTACAATCACAGAATAAGATTACAGATCAGTTTCATTAGCATTGGCTTCAAATTTTAATATTAATCTAAATGAAAAATCTCAGACATTCAAACCAAATTAATTATTAGTCTAGCTTGTCTAGAGTTTTTGAAAACTGCCAGTCCAGCATAATGTTATGTATATTGAAATGTCTGACATACAAGAATCAGATTTAAAAAATGCTTTAATATATCTTAATTTTCAGACAGTCAACATTCTAAGGAAAATGGAGCGAGATACTGGGGCAATGAACAGAACACCATTCAGAGATAGGATTTCATTTGCTGAACATATCATATATACAAATTGTTAACATATCTTAGTTGAATTCATCATGTATTTGAAAAATCAACATACTCAATAAATTATAAAGAATAGAGTTTCTTTCGCTTTCTATCAATTTTATTTCTGTTTCACAAGCAACAAGAACTCGTGTAGTAACTCTAGATAGCCCTGTTTTTTGAAAGGATCTGTAGGGGGCCGAAATAAGGCCCAAATTCCCAATGTTAAAATCCAAATTTTTGCTTTAAAATTCCCAAACAATGAAAATAAATCAAAGCAAGGTAGCCTTATTGTTCATAAATGCCTCTACCCCCCCCCCCCCCCCCCGAAACAGCTAGTTGTATTCGGCGTGCCAATTTTTCTGAAGAAAATTTATCGCTTATTTTTTAACTCGCACGTGGTGAGGTCACAATAGGGGAAGTTTTAATATATACACAGGCACTTGAGACATAATGGTTCATGCAACACACCCCCACCCCTAACCTTCTACACACCTTTTCTACTTAAATGCATTGTAAATATTCGTTAACTATCATCTAAAAATGTAATAGATCACATTTTCAGCGATTGTAAGAAGAAATATCACGGATGATGAGAATTTTACTTATACATAAGAGAGATTTGGATAATCTTTAATGTATGTTTACGAAACATAAGTATAAAAAGAAAATAAATGTGTTGATCCCAGATCAGAAAAAAATAAGGGTGTGTGTGTATGTGACAACAATAAATTCAACTGGAAAACATTGAACACAATTGACGTACAGTCGTGAGGAATACAACTAGCATTTGAAACACTCTGGCTCTTGATATAAAGACCTTAAAAAAATAACCTGATCGCTGATTATTTCTCTTCATACATTTTTTGGTAATAACAACTGGGAAAATTTAACGCTTTTGGGGGGGAAAAAGGCACATTATTTGAATTGGGAATGGGGCCTTTCAAAAGCCTCATATTTAGACAATTGAGAACTCTGTAATACCCACTAAAATTAAAAATACCCAAAAAGTAGTCTACTCAGCTAAGAGACCAATGACCATTCTAAGAGTTGTATAGATTAGTGAACTAATGATCTAAATTATATCAAAGAAGTGATCTTTTCCCAACTCAGTTTAATATGCCACTGCACTACCAGCGACATAAATTAGAATACAAGTATGTATTTTTTTGTTGTTGAGAAATGTTGGCATTTACGCGTTTTCTAGAATCAAAACATGAAGATTTGCGAAGAGAAGTGGATGTAGCCTCTGCCAGTCCACTTCTCTATAAAGTCAAAGAGGCGATAAGACAACAGCATGCCTGTTCAATGGTCAATTCTAGGACAGCATTCCACCGTTATCAGATAAAACACGCCTTGGTGTAATCGTCTTTGACATTGTTTCAAAACTGTACACAAGTCTAGTGGTGTAGCATTTGCCATCCGAAGCATTAGCTTCAACTACATAGTTTAATTTGAAGATTTCTGTTCAATATCAAAATATGTGGAAAACGAAATTCCGGCTGCAATAAAAATCGATTTAGTTGACTCCGTGCCTTAAATGTGGTCAAAATATCAATTTGATTATATGAAGTAAACCTTTAATTGCATGACAAAATGCCCAAACTAAATATTAGTAAATGGATTCGACTGATTTGAGATGGATTGTCATCATCTCATCATGTACTGGTGTTTACCTTGATCTCTTGAGTTTAGAAAAGGCCTTCCGCTTCCGCTTTTTAGCGGAGATAATCGAAGCTGCCACCGTGACTCACGGACTTCACCGAACACTCCCGACAAAATTTGTTATTGTTGTGCAGGCAGGCGAAGGAGTCAGACGACTAATTAGGCCAAATTTGACCAAAAATTAGTCGTTTCATCTCCTGCTATGTATTTCTTTACAATGCGGAGATCCAATATATGTGAATCTTGTTCATTTCATTCAAAAACCCTCATTGCAAGTCGGTCAAATCGGTTTTAGAACCTTAGTCTTACAGCAGCTGACGGAACAAAAAGCCCGGAGTCGTTCAGACTTGAAGATCGCAGACGAGGCGAGATAATGGACTTTATGTTTGATTGGGAAAATGAGAACGATAGGTTTTCTTTTGAAGATAGCGAGCGATTTGAGGAGGACTCGCTCTGTTCCTGGATAAGTGAACCTGAGAGTCTTTGTAACAATTGGAGAGGTTGGAAAAGACAAAATGGTGGTGGGCAAGCGACCAATAATAAACAACAGGGTGAGTTTGCCGGAAATGTAGGATTAATAGACACATTCCTTTATTTAGTCTTTACAACAAGAAAAGTGTCTTTTTCAAAGAAACAAAGAAAGTCAATGCACTGCCTTTCGTCGCGCCATGCATGAGTAAAAGACGTATCGCATGTAGGGTCAATACTCTTAAGGTGAACCACCTTAACTGGTGTGAGCAGTGTTTTTGTAGCTGACTTACGAATCATTGATTATCAACTTTCTAGTGGTAAAAGTTGAAACTTTGTATTCACAAGATGAGGAAATGTTCGTGCCGTGATTTCACAAATTTGTAATGTGAGATTCTCACTGAGGAGAGTTGATAATGCAATCCCTTTCTTCACATGTAGTGTGGGAAAACAATAGCAAAATTTGCATACAGTATTTGGTACCTTACTATTCTAACAATAGAGATGCAAAGTTTTTGAAATCTTGTTTCTTTCTTGCTGGCCATTTGAATAGATTTACCATATTTACCAGTCCAAACAATTAAAAAATGCATTATCACATCTTACTGATTGGAAGTGAACTTTAGTGGTTAAAACATTTGGACAAACAGTTTTCAAAAGCTCTGGTGATGTTCTTTTTATAATCAGTTTAAATGGGTAATTTTTGTTCGTTATTTGTGGTCGATGATAATTGATTATTTAATATATATTACAAATATGAAGTAAAAATGACTTTGAACGACTAGATCTATTTGAAACAATTTAGAAGGTGTCATAAGATATTGATTGTGGTCTTTCGATTACATCTGATAATCTATGAAGAAAATGCTTTGATTTCTCATTCCACTTGTTACTTAGGCCTGTTTCTCCTCTTTGGACTGCTTGTACAATTGTTGATTCTTTAACTGGATCTTATGACTAGTTAATCAAATGTTATGATATTGTTGTAAATTTATGTTTGCAGAACTTGATTTATATTGAAGTATTTTTTAATTGACTCATTGCTTTTATCTTGTGCATAACTCTTGTTGGTTGATTGATAATTGTTTATAAATGCCCCGCTCGAGAATTTTTCACTCATATGGAGATGTCACCATTACTGGTGAAGGGCTGTAAAATCTAGGACTATGCTTGGCGCTTATGGCCTTTGAGCATCTTTATCGTGCCACACCTGTTGTGACACGGGGCCTGATCTTTTGCAGTCTCATCTGAAGGACCACCCCATTTAGTTGCCTCTTACAACAAGCTAGGGATACTAAAGACCTTTTTCTAATGCAAATCCCCATGGTACCATTTCACTCTTGGATTCAGATTTGATATTTGAGGGGGCGAGAGGGAGGTGATGAAGTTCATCGACCCCCACCCCCTACCCCTGGTTGAAAATTCTTAAGAAAAAAGTAATATTAAGGTCTCTTTCCACCTTAGACAGAAAATATTCCAAGTCAAATGTCCCCACCCCCGGCCTTTATTAAAAAAAAAAAGGACTCTGTCCCAGTTGGGTATAATGAAGAATTTTCGTTTTATTTATCTGTTCATTGTTTCTAAATTCCCATCTGGATATGAAATGTTGATAAGATCATCACAAGGAGATGCATGTGATTAAGGATTATTTCTATTTTTCCTTAACCTAGTTAAATTCAATATGACTTGGTTTTAGGCAGTTTACACTTAATAAACCACAAAGATGTGAATAAAGTAGAGTAAAAAAAAACTGTTTCAAACCAGGTGAGATGATAAGACATATAAATTCAGATCTGATATTAAACATTTGTATTCTGTTACCAGATATATAGCAGCTATGCTTTCAGATGATTACTTGTACTTTCATCCTCAGTTTCATTATGTCTTTGGACATACCTTGTAGTACTTAAGGAATAAAAAAGATCCATGTTATATTGATGTTGAGTTTCTTCTTGTTAAGACCCTTTATATCTGTGAGTTTCAAACTGTGATAATGAAAGAGTACATGTAGCATTTATCTCTTTTAGAAGATTTGTAATTTGTTTCTTCGTTCTGCCAGTTTGATCAAATCAATGATTCTGTTATCTTTTTGGATGCTTTTCAGTCCAAAAAGTGTATGTTAACAAGACTAAGAGTAAATTCCCCAGAGGCTTGTGGTTTTAGATATTTTGTTGAGAGTGTTTAGTATCAAGTGACTTGCATACTGTTATATTTTAATGTTTTATGTTTCGAGTTGAACATTCACACATTTATCATTCACAGCATTGCTAAAAACAAAAATGCACACATTGTCAAGTCAAAAAGCATTTTGATACTTGCAATATGTTGAACATTATAAGCTTTAAAATGCAAAAACAAAAATCAAAAT
The DNA here is from genome assembly GCF_947568905.1 of Ostrea edulis. Taxonomy (NCBI): domain Eukaryota; kingdom Metazoa; phylum Mollusca; class Bivalvia; order Ostreida; family Ostreidae; genus Ostrea; species Ostrea edulis. Next base: position 22,318,070 of record NC_079167.1, on the reverse strand, counting down.
GGTTATACAATGATAAAAGAGAATGATTAAGGCAAGTTTTTAGTACATTTGAGTACAAAACTGCAATAAAGAAAATCCACATGTTTACAGCTGGAGGTGTGTCTTCACTGGTGGAGTTGGCCTCAAAGGCAGTGGCATGTCATATACCATTCGAGGTCGTGGAACATTTCCCACAACCCATTCCTGAACAGTTGCAGCTCAGGATTGCGTTTTGGAGTTTTCCAGAAAATGAAGAGGACATACGGTGAAATTGATTGTTTAAAGAATCACAAATTATTTTTTATTGATTGATATCAATTATGAAGACTTTTGTGTTAATCATAAAAAAAAAAAGAAGTAAACTGTGCTACAAGTACAGTGTATTTAGATTGAACAAATAACTTGTGGTTTTAGTCAAGCATATAAGTGAAAAGAATTGTTGTAGTCATTATTCATAAGTAGTCTATATAAAAGATGTTATGTTGAGTTAGGTTGTATTCCTGCCTGGCTAATGGAAGTGCAGACGAGTTTCAGAAGGGGGAGCACCTGTACAAAACAAGATCAGTAAAAGAAGTTCTGCAGATTGGTACAATTCATTTTCACTTTCCTCCAACAGTTGATATATTTTTGTTCAGTTTTTGTTTGTTTTGAAATGAATTTTAATCTGATGGAAAAGTATGGGTTTAAAAGTATATGTTACATCTTTTATAAATTCCAGGATTCCATTTAAGTGCATCAGTAATACCACCACAGGGTTTACAACAAGCAAAGGGGAATTTCAATGTCGCTGTAGTGTTCGATCGTAGGAGGATCTCGTCTTGTACTTGCACCTGTAACAGTCAGCCATCTTGGTGTTCACATGTTGTGGCTCTCTGTCTGTATAGGATTCACCAGGTAAATGCAGTCGTTGTCAACACTGTGATGTGTATTATGTCATACAGTGATAATTGATGCGTGCAGTGCATAAAGAATTTTTTTTTTTACTGGAAATGGGATCAGACTTCATGACAATGCAAATCAGAACATATGTAATTATAGGTTTGTTGTGACTAAAGAATTTTGTTTACATCTGGGAATTCCATGTTGAATAATGGGGCATTCATGGAGAGAGCATTTGTGGATTATTTATACACATAGCACAGTGTTTCCACACTCTTATTTAACATAAACAGATTGTTTTTTATTTTAAATTGTGTGTATTCTATTGATAGGCACCATCAGTGAAACTGAGAGCACCTGTATCAGAATCCCTGTCCAGACTACACAGAGATCAACTTCAGAAATTTGCACAGTATCTTATAAGTGAATTACCACAGCAGGTTACTTCTCATTTTTATAGGCTCGTCTTTAGACGGGACGTATTATGGTACAGCGATGTCTGTACATCCGTCCGTCCGTTCGGGGTTTTCTCTTTATAATTTCATTTCCCTTTTACATATCATGCTGAAACTTGCTGTGTAGCTTCTTTGTGGGTCACTCTAGATCATACTGCAATTTTGATCCATTTCGACCTTTTTTCCAGGAGTTTTGCCCCTTTATTTGGAAATAATTATTATATGGATGGTACATAATTTGTCTGCCCTACTCCACCCACAGTTTTCAAGTGAGAGCCTTCTTATTTTGTGGAGTGTTTGTATGGGTATTGAAGATGTGCTTGTGGGATTGATTTTTATTTTTTTTTTTTTTTTTTTTTTTTTTTTTATTATACAATTTTTGAGGAAATTACAGGTTGTTGAACTTAGTCTATTTGGAAATTAATATTCTATGGAGGGTACATAATTTGTCCGCCCTACTCCTCCCACAGTTTTCAAGTGAGGACCTTCTTATTTTGTGGAGTGTTTGTATAGGTACTGAAGATGTGCATGTGAGATGGATTTTGATTTTCTACAATTTTTGAGAAAATTACAGGTTGTTGAACTTAGTCTATTTGGAAATTAATATTCTATGGCGGGTACATATTTTGTCTGCCCAACTACTCCCACAGTTTTCAAGTGAGAACCATCTTATTTTGTGGAGTGTTTGTATGGGTATTGAAGATGTGCATCTGGGAAAGGATTTTGATTTTCTTCCATTTTTGAAAAAATTACAGGTTGTTGAACTTGGTCCATTTTGAGGAAATCTCGATTTTTAAGCTTAGACCCTTTGTTCATATGAAAGTTTGTCACAGCCTCATGATGGCTGATACTACCTGAAGCAAAGTTATACAAATTATAGCACAAGAAAAACACCCTATGTAAGCATTTCACGGGCGTATTATGTACCGTTTGCGGTACTCTTGTTGTTAATGTTACCTGTGTAATATTCTATACTACTGTTACATGTGACATGAGATGCATCTATATGTACATTTGTATGCAATGTTAAGTTCTATGCTGATTATATGTTGCTTAAGATACCAAAACACTGCTGTATATATATATGTATAATATTTGCTGTCAGATATAGAAAATCTATGTTAGAAATTTTTTATTTGTACAAGTGTTTAACACTATTACAGTATATAACTGATAACTTAAGAAACAAAGATACAGTATTTGAGTGTATACATAATTGTGCCCATTTATTTGTTCTGAGTATTGCAATCTAGATTCAATTCTGGTCCCCTTTGACACAGATTTTAATTCTGGTCCTCTTTGACACAGATTTTAATTCTGGTCCTCTTTGACACAGATTTTAATTCTGGTCCTCTTTGACACAGATTTTACCAACTGCCCAACGATTGCTAGATGAGCTGTTGTCTTCCCAGGAAAATGCCATGAATTCTGTTTGTGGAGCCCCAGGTATGTACTGATATTGACTGGGTAATGGTAATGTTGTGTACTGATATTGACTGGGTATTCGTAATGGTGTGTACTGATATTGACTGGGTAATGGTAATGTTGTGTACTGATATTGACTGGGTATTCGTAATGGTGTGTACTGATATTGACTGGGTAATCGTAATGGTGTGTACTGATATTGACTGGGTAATCGTAATGGAGTGTACTGATATTGACTGGGTAATCGTAATGGTGTGTACTGATATTGACTGGGTAATCGTAATGGTATGTACTGATACTGTTTTGGTATTCTGATGGTACATACTGATATTGTTTTGGTATTTTGATTAGGCCTGTGTATCGCCAGCTACCTCACGATACGATACATATCACGATACAATAGTGCGATACAACACATATCACGATATGGTTGCCAAAAAATATTAGATAAACTGATATCTTCATTTTTTTATTGTCAAATATTGTGATGCTTAGTTGCTTACCCTAATAAAAAACATAGAAGTTCTCATTAACTCTTTACAAAGGTTTATTAACAACAATTGTAGAAATATAAAATGAAATTGACTCATGACTAGAAATAATGGTGCAAAATGAATTGGGAAGTTATAGTAACATAAGATTGTGTTGATCGGGATGTCCAGCCGTCTGTTGTTAGTGCTACAAACTGGGCATCATTCAGCTTCGTTGTAACCTTTTCCTTCCCAGCATCGTACATGTTTTGCAGCATAGTCTCAGAAAAGAATGTTCTTGACGGTATTTTATACTTAGGCTCTAAAATCTTAACCATTGAAACAAAGCTGGGATTTTCCTTAATGCGAAACAGGCACAAGTCCTGTATTATGAAGTTCATTATCGCTGTGTTTATCATTTCCTTTTTCTCACCCGAGAGCTTCACAATTCGGAAATAATCCATTTTTGTCTGATTTTCGGAAATATTTCCTAAGACTGTATTTGATGACTGTACCTGAGCTACTGTCTTTGGGCGATTGTTGTTATTGTTGTCTCGTAGTTGTAGTTGAATGCCGTGATGTCTTCGAAGATGTGTAGACATGTTCGTAGTATTGCCACTATAGGGCAAAATCTGCTTGCATTCCCCACACAACCTTTTTATTGTCACCTTTTAAAAATCCGAAGGTTTTCCACACAGCAGATTTGAAAACTGCAGGAGGATTCACAATTTGAACATTAGATTCACTTTCCACCTCGTGTTCTGCCATTTTGGTAAGACAAGTACTTATTAAGTCGTATGTAGATTGTCAATCAAAGTAAGTCGATCAAAATTTATTCGTATCGCGATATATAGATGACGATACGTGTATCGTTAGCCCATCCGATTAATACGATCGATGTATCGCTGTATCGTTACACCTCTAATTTTGATGGTACACGCTGATATTGTTTTGGTATTCTGATGGTACACGCTGATATTGTTTTGGTATTCTGATGGTACACGCTGATATTGTTTTGCTATTCTGATGGTACACGCTGATATTGTTTTGCTATTTTGATGGTACACGCTGATATTGTTTTGCTATTCTGATGGTACACGCTGATATTGTTTTGCTATTCTGATGGTACATACTGATATTGTTTTGGTATTCCAGATAATTTGTACTAATATTGACTTGGTATTTGTAATGGCATGTACTGGTATTGTTTGATATTTCTAAGTTTAGATACAGATGGCAGTTAATACTGACCACAACCACTTTAATATGATGAGAAATATTTACAGTTTTGGAATATTGAAGGCAGTTTAGATTTGAACTCCATAATAAGATATCAGAATTAAGAAATGCGTTATTTAAGCAGTCATGATAGATTTTGAATTAGATTTTATTAACATGTACATTCATACTTGCACTGGGTGCTTAGACATGGATAATGATAAGTGTAATTCTGGAGTACATGTTACGAGTTGTACTATAATGCCATAGTAATTGTGATCTCACAATTTATTTTGTAAATAAGTAGTTATGAAGTGTTGAGTGTCCAGAGGAAATGGGTAGGAAGTCCTTGAGTGACAAGATTTAGTATGTAGAATGTATGTAGACTCTGACTGATACATTTACATTGCTAACCAATGCAGAGCTAATGTATGTAATTTTTCACAGATCCAACTGCAGGCCCTTCAGCCAATGAACAAACTTCCTGGTGTTTGGATGAATCAGCTTTGCATGAAAATGTCAAGAAAACTTTGGTCAAATTCTGTGTCCCATCGCCTATAGTCTTCAGGTGAAAAATGATATTCAGATATGCTTGATCAAATTCATTTTCCCAATTGCAATTGTAATTGGGTGGAAATTTAAATTTAGATATATGCACATGTACCATTTTCTGTTGATTGTATGATGCCATATAACATACAGGGGCAGATTCCGAATATTTTTAAAAGTTATGACGTTGAATTGTAGTCCCCCCCCCCCCCCCCCCCCCCCCCCCCCAATAAAAGGGTGTGTGTTGCAGTCCCCAAAGGACTCAAAATGATTGTTTTCAGTGTACACCAATAATTTATTTCGATACTAGCTTGAAGTGAAAAATTCAGGCAAATGATGGCAAAAATTTACTAACTTGAATGCTTCAAATCACTTTTTAATTGCCTCTAAAAATGTGATGAATAAAGTGACAGTTTTATTGCAGTCATTTAGATTTATTTGATAATGTTTGTTTTTGTCATAGGTGAGCCATGTCCTCCCATCTTTCCATTCTGTTTAAATTCCTATATGTTTTAATTCATAATGTCTCATTGTTTTGACAGCACATAAATATTTCTTCACTTCAACTTTCTTTTTGTACTTATAAGTTAGTACTGCTTTTATATTTAGCATGTGCATTTCTTGTGAGAAGACCTTTCCAATGATGCAAGATTTGTTGACTTTTGACATTTGACTTAGTTTTTGAAAATTTTCAAAACCTTTACTTTGGTCATATATTTTGCACCATAAGAAGTAAACTTTTCATATTTAGTATGTGTATTCCTTGTGGCAAGACCTTTCCATTGACACCAAAATCTTTGACCTGGTGACCTTTACATTGACTTTTGACCATATCTTTCAAATTACAAGAGGTTCTGTTTTTATATTGAGCATGTGAATTTCTTGTGAGAAGACCTTTTCAACGACACCATGTTTGTTGACATTAACCAGTGGCCTAGTTTTTGGAAATCCATCCCATCCCCCCCCCCCGCAAATACAATGTCTTAGTTGTAATCCGGAGGTATCAATGTTTCACAAACACATCATAATCACTTTTTCATTATACCCCCCCCCCCCCCCCCCCCCCCCCCCCCCCCCCACGAACAAAGTTCGGGGGGGGGGGGGGTATATAGGAATCACTCTGTCTGTCTGTGCAGATTCGTGTTAGGGCCATAACTTCTTTGTTCTTTGACATAGGCATACCATATTTGGCACACAGGTGGATCACCATGAGATGATGTGTCAAGTACCTTCATGACCTCTACATGACCTTGACCTCAAGGTCAAAATTAAAGGTTTTTTTACAAATGATTGGTGTCCGAGCCATAACTTATTTGTTCTTTGACATAGGCATACCATATTTGACACATGAGTGTATCACCATGAGACGATGTGTCGGGTACCTTCATGACCTATATGACCTTGAACTTCGACCTCAAGGTCAAAATTGATTATAGGGTTTTGACATAGTCATACCATAAGACATGGGTGTATCACTATGAGACTATGTGTCATGTACATTCATGACCTCTTTATGAGCTTGACCTTTTAACTCAAGGTCAAAATTATAGGTTTATACCATAGATTTGTGTTCGGACTATATCTTCCATTTTCTTCTACAAAGGCATACCATACTTTTACACTCGGGAAAGAGGTAATTTATACCTATTAACAACACCCTTTGGGAGATTGGGGTAAGCGGGGGGTATTCTTAGTGAGCATTGCTCACAGTACCTCTTGTTTTTGTTGTCTTGTTTAATGTTAATACATGTATTCATAACTCCAATTGGCCCCTTGTTATCCTCAGAAACTTGTATTTCTGCACTTCCGTTGCCATGTTTTTGGTCACAGTAGTTTTAAAAGTCTGACTGATAGAATTATTTACAGAATATGCATATTTGTGGAATATACTGTTGTTTTACCTCATCCTATGATGATGTTTTTGCGAGACTATCTGTCTTTTGTAATGGAGTTCATTTTGTAATTTTGTTACAGTGATGTTAACTATTTGTCTGCTACGGCTCCTCCTGCTGCTGCTGAGTGGCAGAGTTTGTTACGCCCCCTTCGAGGTCGAGAACCAGAGGGAATGTGGAACCTTTTGTCAATTGTTCGGGAAATGCTGCGACGAAATGATAGTAATGCTGTACCACTATTGGAAATTATAACTGATGAGGTTCTGCAATGTGAACAGGTAAATCGAACACAACACTGTATGGAATGTAAGAGGTGTTGATGTGTGCATTAAGATTTTATTCTACTGGAATCGTTTCACTTTTTAGCTCACCTGAGTTGAAAGCTCAATTGAGCTTTTCTGATAAAAAAATTTCTGTTATCGGTCGGCGTAAATTTTTCACATTTTCATCTTCTCCAGAACCAATGGGCCAATTTCAGCAAAACTTGGCACAAAGCATCCTTGGGTGATGAGCTTTCAATTTGTTCAGATGAAGGGCCATGCTTCCTTCAAAGGGGAGATAATCACAAAAATGCAAAAATAGGGTGGGTCATTTAAAAATATTTTTCTCAAAAACCACTGGGACAGACAAGGTGAAATTTACATGAAAGCTTCCTGACATATTGCAGATTCAAGTTTGTTAAAATCATGGCCCCCCGGGGAAAGATGGGGTCACAATAGGGGATCAAAGTTTTTCATACTAGTATATAGAGAAGATCTTCTCAAGAACCATTGGGCCAAAGAAGTTTACGTTTACATAAAGCTTCCTGACACAATGCAGATTCAAGTTTGTAAAAATCATAGCCCCCAGGGGTAGGATGTGGCCACAGTAAGAACCAAATTTTTCAATGCAAATATATAGAAAATCTTTAAATATTGGCCACCTTGGCGGTGAGTGTTATGCTGTGTGTCGGTGAGTGATGTGGCCCATGGGCCTCTTGTTATAGTATTACAAAGAGATCTGGCCTGGAGGTTATAAAACTTTTATCGTACTCAAACTCAGTATAGACCAAGTGTTTCAATTTATCAAAAATTAAAAAAATCTTGCTAGAATGAAAAAACTCAAATACATTCTTGTGTACAAAATTTTCAGACACACCTAATTAAATATTCAATCATACTGTCTAATACTTCAAGGTGTGAGAAATATACCCCATGTACTAGTGTTTGAAAAACCTTGGCGTGCATGCTGTCCTTATTACTATAAATACAAATAATCAAAGTGTAAATTGCATCAATCTTTATTCTCTACAATGGTCATCATATGGAAATATCAGTGTCTATTTAATGCCGACTCCTCTAGTGATGAATTTGTTTAGACCTACACCTATTCTGGCATGACTTTTCCTCAGTTGTTCTTAATTAAACCCCCAAAACTAGATAATTCCTGATAATTTTTAGTCTTAGTCCATAGATGGTTTCTTTTACGGAATAAAGATACTAGAAATACTATAAGTGTTACCCGTCATTACTTAATGCCGATTACATCATACCATCTTTTTTTTTTTTACCTCTTCTTATTCTGGGGTGCTTTACAAATATTTCATATTGACTTATCTAACTATATAAATCATGATAATCCTTGCTCCAGAAATGTTACAAATTAAAAAATATTATTTATTAGTGAAGATATTTACTCTTCTTTTTTTTTAACTTCTCACTACTCATTTTTGACATTTAGTATTGCCCACGATATTTGGAGACAAGAAAATATATTCCTAATAATTTTTATTTCTGCATCTGATATCAAAAAATTTGTCATCAAATACTATTGACAACTATTTCTAAAAGGCGTAGACTGTTTGTATGCATTGAGCATATTCGACATCTGTCGAGATATGTACTTGCGTGATTGAAGTGTATTTGACAGCAAATTTAAAATTCAATAATCCATCAAAATAAATTATGTATATTTCTTGTATGTAAATGTTTCGTTTTGAAAATAGAGGCTTTTTTCTTAGAGATAATACAAATGCATGTATATGGAATGCTGCTTCCTTTTACAACTGTATACACGTAGAACAAATCGATTTTATATGGAATTCATAATAATCAAATTAATAATTGGCTAGAAATGTATATAGCGAATTATGCTTTAAATATTGTGAATTTTTATAGAATGACTAGAAGTTCGCTATATCAGAGTTTGACTGCATAAATGTATAGTGAATTATGCTAATAGCAAATTTTTATAAAATGTCTGTAGAAATTCACTATATCAGAGTTTGACTGTATTTGGGATGAATAGCTCTTACTGTCCACTTTTAGATAATGATGTAGTCTTTGATCTAAGAAATCGATATCAATTACTGTTGTAGATTCTTGTATGGTGGTTCACAACAAAAATAACAAATAACAACAATAACATTATGGGGAGGGGGAATGGAGGATCTGGATCGAATGCCACACAGCATGCTGCATCCAGTCTGTGTGATGAGATAGTCACATTGTGGAGACTATCTGCTCTGAACCCTAAACTGTCGCCCATTCAGAGAGATGACCTAGCAGTCAAGTTTAGAGAATGGCATATTTCCACCATCGAAAAAGTAAAGAAAGCTAGATCCTCCTCTGTGAATGGATCATCCAACAGTGGAATTAAGAAAAATGATATGGAGAACTTCATAGGATTCAAGCCAAGCATTGAAGCCTGTAATTTAGAATGGTCAGATTATCCTATTCCTGGTGTCACTTACTCTGAAAAAGAAGGATCTTGTTATTTTAAATACAGATTCAACAAACACAGTGACAAGGATGTAAAAAAACCATCAAGAATTCAAGCAATGCCAGTTTGCTTAGGTACAATCATTAGTACAGATAACAAAACTACATTAGCACAAGCTCAGTGCATGCTACAGGATGCTCAGGAATTCTCATCAAACATTAGGAGAAACAATAACCTTGCTAGTCAAAGAGACTGTGTAATGAACGATGGTGCCATTAGTTCAGGGTCAGAAGGCTTTTGTGAACCAGAGCGTACAAGTTCAATATTCAGGGGGGATTCCGATTCCGGATCAGAAATGAAAGAAGTGAACAGCAGGAGTAATTCATTAGATGGTCCTGATTTGCGAAACTATGCCCCAGAACTGATATCCAGTAGTTTTGGACTTGAACGTTCTGACAATGGTGTGTTTTCACACGGTGCAAGTAATGCAGATGAAGTGTTTGAAGGGGCGGAGGGAGGAGCAGAGGGAGGGGTGGAGGAAATGAGTATCGGGATGTTTGGAAATGAAGCTGGTGAACAACAAATGATTGATGAAGTAAATGCCCAGTCACATAGAGCAGAAAACTTGGATGTCCTTCATGCAATGGACGAATATCAGATTTATTATTTCAACAACCCCAAAATACCAGAACCTCCCAAGAATAAAGCAGATAATTCAGATGAACCAAACCTTTTTGCTGGTGTTAAAGATCTCAATTCCATGCAAGATGTATGTTATTTCAGCATTTTTTTCTCTTAATTAATTGGTACCAATAAACAGTCCCACTCACTAGATTTTATTAGATTTTTCACAATATCGAGGCTAAAAAATGTCCAGTACTGTATGAAATGTTGTACAGGTTAACTCCTCATCGATAGAAAATAGAGCGCATTAAAATGGCTCTTATTTGTAAAATTATAAATGGTGAATAGTTGTTTATTCTTGAAAGTATGATTTATTCATTGTTCATTTTAAAAACAAATGCCATAAATTTGTTGACATGAAAGAAATTCACAATTTGTTCTTTTTTTATGCTATTTTTCCCAAATGAATGGGTATTGGTACCATTCTCATACATTAGATAAAAAAACTCTGTACATGTATTTGATCATAGTATTGATAGTATTAGTTTAATAGTCTATATCCATGTACAATATACAAAATAAGACTTAGAGTTTTAAATAATCAGTGATGAATTATTTCTGATGATTTGTTTTTGGGATCATTTAAATGTTGCATTGTTCACTACAGATTTTGTTTTCCCGAGCTGAGGCCCTCCATGCGCACGGCCATACCCGAGATGCCTGTAGACTTGCTCAGAAATTAGCGGAAGAACTGCTAAGTAATCCACCCGATCTGCTGGCTGAGACTGCTAATCTTCCATCACTCAAAGGTTTCATAAGAAAATTTAAAATTCATTGCTACTTTCTGTACATAGTACATGTGGAGAAGTTCACTGAAAAAAATATGTATCTTAAACTTTGAGATTCCATGGTTATTTTTTTTTCATTTTAGGAAAGAAAAAGAAAGCACTAACCAGCATTAGTTTGTTGGCCAGTTCTACCCTGTGTAAAGCTGCCTTCCTATGTAGTGTACTGGCAGAGGAGATTGAGTGTCACCATTTGGCATTTAAAGTGGGAATGTTTGGTCTAGAAATGCCAAGACCCCCAGCTTCCAGCAAAGCACTTGAGGTATGTCGAGAGTGCATTCGAGACCGCTGTTCCCATCATTCTCGTGTTCTGATCTTAGAGTTGCGAATGACAAGAACACGAACATGTCTTGTTTTTCGACTGCACTATCTACAAAGGTGGTGTGAGTTCTTGAACCTCAAACCCATTTTCGTGATGCTTTCGAGATAGCCAGAAATTTGTACGCATGCAAAAAACGGTGGTCTCGAACACATTCTTGTATTTGTTCACGAATACATAAATTCAGGTTAAGGTATATTGATATACTAGCACATGAATACTTATGTGTATATAATATCGTAAAGATCATGCTGGAATCAATATTTAATTGACTGGTTACGGTTTTATGCCATTTTGGCAATATTTCAGCCATTTAACAGAGAGTCAATATTTGAAAATCGAATTTCTGTATCGTTGTTACAAGATATCAATAGATATGATTTTGAAATTTGTGTATTTGAATGTACTTTATAGGTAAAACTAGCTTATCAGGAGTCAGAAATTCTGAATCTGTTGAAAAAGATTCCACTTGGGCCAGCAGAGGTAGCTGTTTTACGCGAGAAAGCTGAGGAGTTGAGAGATGGCACTTTCAAAACTCGCGGCGATGCGCTTCTGCCTCTCACCTTGGCAACATTCATCTTTGATTCTCTGTGCCTACCAGGTATTTTCTCATCACAGGAGTTCTATCCTTTAAAGCTCTTATTACATGAGGAGATGTGTATCAGTGTCACAATCTAATTAAAATAAAATTTTCTCTATAAACCATTACACTGGAGAAGGATCAGACAGCATTGCATTTGAGGTCATGTTATTGACCCCAGTCTCATGAGTAATTCAATGAATATTCGACTAATAAAAATACCTTGACAGAGAATCGAGGACCAATCCGGAATTGTTTTTCTGAAGCATATTTGGGTTTTTAAGTTCACAGAAAATGATTTCAATCCATGAAAAATTTAAAAGAATTCCAAATATCAGTGTTAAGGAAGAGCGAAGGAAGATCTTAGATTTTTTTACATCCCTTATTGTTAAAATATATTTTCTGTGGCGTTCTAACATCGCTCATGGCCCCAACCATATACTTCAATTATTCTCTTGTTCTCTCGGTAATTATTGACATGAGTATTATAGATAACAAGTATGTTCTGATATAACAGCAAAACTTTCATGTTAGCGAAAGCCGTCATTTGATTGGTCAAATGTGAAAGGTGAAATAACATGACCTCAAGTGCAATTATGCTGTTAAATCCTTCTCAAGTGTAACGGTTAGAGAAGATCTGATTTTAATTACATTGACCATTGTTTTTACAGCTTTCCCAGTTGGCTGTTCCAGTAGCCGCCCTCCCAGTAGATCTGTACAGATTACTGTTAGAACCAGTGTGGATGAAAAGCTTGGATTTGACGGAGCAGTAGCAGCACTAGGTATGGAATGACTTAAGATCATGAATTCTTCTGTCATAATTTCAATGCTACAAATTTGTCAGATTTGATATATTTATTTATTTTTTTTTTTTTTTAAAGTTATGAAAGGCATGACAGTTGACGTCATAGTTAATTTGAAAACGTTAACTGTCTCACAAGTGTGCAGAACCTACATGTGACCTTTCAATTTCCTTGAAGGACATTGCTCTCCGAACTTCGTGTCTTGGATGAATATTTAGTCTTTGATCACTTACTGTCCTCCTTCTCAGTCCAGTGAAGTTTTTAAAATGGTTGTTAGTCCCCTACTGGTGAAACCAAGGGGACTAAAGGTTTCCTCTTTGTCTTCTGTCCCTCTGTCTGTCAATCAGTCTATCCCATTTGGTTTTCCACTTTTTTACACTCCCATAATCAGATATTCAGGAACATATAGTTTTTGGTCTCTCTGTCTGCAAAAAGTTAACCTTGGCTAAACTTTTCAAATGGATGGTGATAGGGCTTTCAAATTTTGCGTGTGTATTCCTCGTGACTAGATTTTCTTTTCGTACCTAAAGTTTTGACTTCAGGATCTTAAGAGTTTGGGCATCTGTGTTTCACAAACACATCTTGTTTCATTGTGCTTTGATTTAGGAGGCTGAAATTTAGTGTGTGGTTTACTACCGTATGTAGCGGCTCCAGAAGTAATTTCCAGATTTGGTTCTACTAGTAGTTTGTGTGTATTCTGCATAGGCCATGCCGTTTGTATCTCTGTAGATTTTGATGTTTGTGCCTTTAAACAGTAAGTACATATGTAGTGTCAATTTGTGTGTATGTTATGCTATATTAGTCACCATTGCTTATACGTAGTGATGTATTGTTTATTTGGTTTTTTTTATTTGTACTTTATGATTTGAAACCTGTGTAAACATTTCATGTCAATATTTCAGTTTTCCACCTTCGGTGAGAGAGGTTTGTTAGCAGTGCATTTTGCAAGAAGGAATTTTTGTTGAGTCATACACTTTGAATGGAGAATCTTGGTGCAGCATTGCTCTCTCTTTACCATGACCAATCCAAAGAAGACCCCCAACTTAAGGGAAGACCGAGAACTATCAAAACTCAGAACAGAAGAGAACAGTCTAGCTGTTAAGTTATTCACTGAGAAATCTCAAACTCTAAAGGTGAAATTGATGGCATTTGTGAATCTGTTGCACATAATCCAGTACATCTTAGAGATGTTAGTGACATTGTTGATAAACTGCAGGATTCATGATTTAGGAGGATCATGCATGAAATACAGTGCTTATCTTCCAACAATTTGAACATCAAAGAGTGTAGAAGAAAACAGTAAATGGAAGACAGCTTCAGACAAGTACACGAGATTATCATGTGTATCAAAGTTCCCAGCTAACCCCCATCAGAGACAATGTCTGCAAGACTCAGTCAAGGATCAAGACACTCTGCCTTTTAGGAAGCTATGAAGCAGCTGGGACTGGGAACGTCTTGCCACAGCTAGGACTGGGAACGTCTTGCCACAGCTAAGGCTTGCCTAAAGTTTACCGCAGAAGAAGCCACACCCCTCAAACAAGAAGCAGAACTCAACGCTAACAAGATGATGCTCAACAGGAAATGTGAAGTTGAAGAAGCCAAACCTTGAGGCATTATGTGATATGTCGGATCTAGGAAGGAGCTATGTTCCACTATCTATGGTCGACAATCCACCAAAAGATGATGTTGGGATGCAGAGTCTTGTGTGACCTCCAGTAGTGATACTTGTGTCTTGTTAACATTTTCCTCTGAAGGTGAAGATGAAACTAGCCTATCTCACAGGCAGCTAAACATAGATGTAGAACCATCCACTCATTGACAAAGTGAAATCGTTATCCAACTCATGTATCCACAAATAATTCTCCCGACAAACATCATAAAGGCCACCCAGTTCTCTCATGAAGTGAAATCGTTATCTAACTCATGTGTATCCACAAATAATTCTCCCGACAAACATCATAAAGGCCACCCAGTTCAATCATGAAGTGAAATCGTCATCTAACTCATGTGTATCCACAAATAATTCTCCCGACAAACATCATAAAGGCCACCCAGTTCAATCATGAAGTGAAATCGTCATCCAACTCATGTGTATCCACAAATAATTCTCCCGACAAACATCATAAAGGCCACCCAGTTCAATCATGAAGTGAAATCGTCATCCAACTCATGTGTATCCACAAATAATTCTCCCGACAAACATCATAAAGGCCACCCAGTTCTCTCATGAAGTGAAATCGTTATCTAACTCATGTGTATCCACAAATAATTCCCAACAAACATCATAAAGGCCACACAGTTCAATCATGAAGTGAAATCGTTATCTAACTCATGTGTATCCACAAATAATTCTCCCGACAAACATCATAAAGGCCACACAGTTCAATCATGAAGTGAAATCGTTATCCAACTCATGTGTATCCACAAATAATTCTCCCAACAAACATCATAAAGGCCACACAGTTCAATCATCAAGAAAAGCCTAGGTCCAAGGAAGAGTATTTCCTGTGACAATTTAAGACTGATTATGATAAAAAATGATGACAGAGTTGCATGTTAACATTAATCCATGTTTTTAATATTCATCATGGAAACACACCAGCTTACCCTTGTGACCATTTTGTACCAAAGAAGTACTACAAATGAAATTTTCAGATACCTAAAAAAGGTCTTCCAGTTTCATCTGGAATGTATTGGCATTAGAGATCACAGAGGTGACTAAAAACCAAAAATTCAAAAAAGCTGTGAAACCATTTTAGCTAGCTATGCAAGAAAAGCAACATGGTGTTTTGTCAAGTTTTACATGCTTTGTATTTCATAAGTACACTAGTCATTATCCTTGTATTACTGTGCTTAACTTTAACAACTGAATCATGTCATTTTTATTATACGCCTGTCTTTAGATGGGACAGTGGTGTCTGTACATCTTTCCCTCCATTCGGGGTTTTCTGTTTCTGTTTTCATTTCTCTGTCACATATTAAAGCTGAAACTTGCTATGTAGCTTCTTTGTGGATCACACTAGATCATGTTGCAATTTTGATCCATTTTGACCTTTTGCAGGAGTTTGCCCCTTTATTTGAAAAATGAATGTTACATGAGGGGTACATAATTTGTCTGGCTAACTCCTCCCACAATTTTCAAGTGAGGAATTTTTTGTTTTACAGAGTGTTTGAATGGGTATTGAAGATGCCCATTTGGCAAGAATTTTGATTTTCTTCAATTTTTGAAAAAATTACAGGTTGCTGAACTTGGCCAGTTTTGAGGAAATATTTGGAAAGTACATGATTTGTTTGTGTAACTTCTCCCACAGTTTTTAAGTGAGGACCTTCTTATTATACAAAATTTTTGTATGAGTATTGAAGATGTGCATGTGGCAAGGATTTTGATTTTCTTCAATTTTTGTTTAGACAATTACAGGTTGTTGAACTTCATCCATTTTCAGGAAATATTGTATTAAATAAAGGACATGGTTTTGAAGCTAGGACCTTTGTAAATAATGTGTATCGTGCAAAAATTTGGATGTTACAGCCTGATGATGGCTGATACTACCCAAAACAAAGTTCTACAAGTCATAGCATAAGAAAAACACCTTATATAAGCTTTCCATGTATCGTTTTTGATTCTCTTGGTATATTCATTATGCAATATTCATAGTATCCAGCCTATTTTCCCTTATGTGAATTTTTTATGTTTTGTTATTAACTAAGGTATTGATTATAACATAAAGACCCTTTTGAAAATAAACTTGTACAGTATATGCTTTTAAGGACATACACAACATTCTGACATTTTCTTTAAAATTATTTTTTCATCTTCTCTATTTGAAGCGTTCTTGTATGATTTCTGAAATATTGATTGATTGAATATTATTTAACATCCCTCTTGAGAATATTTCACTCATATGGAGACATCACCATTGCCAGTGAAGGGCTGCAAAATTTAGGCCCATGCTCAGCACTTATGGCCTTTGAGCAGGGAGGGATCTTTATCATGCTACACCTGCTGTGACATGGGGCCTCGGTTTTTGCAGTCTCATCCAAAGGACCACCCCATTTAGTCGCCTCTTATAACAAGCAAGGGAAATAGGTTTACATTCTATATTGTAGTAATATTACCATAATTTGTATATCAACCCGAATAACTCAGTGGATAGATCACCTAATTAGTAATGCAAGTGTCCTGGGTTCAATACCAGATTGTTCAAAGATTTTTCTCTCCTTCTTGGTTACAGTAATGCATAAGAACTGACTATACTATATTTTTACTAGCAACAACCAGAAACTATCAAAATACGCTAAACTCTAAAACAGACCATGGTAATATACCCCAAGATTTTTAGTAGCAACGAGATAGAAAGCAAATGAATTGTATGTGAAATGTCAAGAAAAAGTAAATATTAGAATTATTGAGAAACATTACATGTGTCTTTAAAGGCCATCCTTATTCCATCAAGCCACTTTACATGAATATTTATGTATAATTTTCATTGAATTGCATGGTGCTGGGATTGTATATCATGACATTCTGTGATATTTTATGCCTGGATAAAATAAAAGAAAAAAAAAAGAAAAAAACACCATCAAATGAGATGAAGCTCACCAACATTGTATAGATAGTGCATGTACTTGAGGGTAACATTGAAAATTTTCACCCCGAGAAAACTATTGTCAACCAAGGCGCAGCATCGAAAATTTTCTATGTTGCCCTCAACTACATGTACATGTTTTATTATATTGAATGACATGTATTTATTAGATGTATACATCAAAGCAAACACTGAGTTTTGAGGCAGTTAAACAAATATTAACGAAATGGAAAGCTTTCGATTGTGACATCATAATAGATTGATTGCAGAAACATAATGTCAAGGGTAAACATTTTGTAATGTATTTCTTAAAACCAAAAAGCAAAACTCAATGAAATAGGATGTAAACTTCATGCGGAATTACATTAGAATGGGAATATCCTCTCATTTGTTATTTGCAACCATTAATGTTGATTTCACGATCATAAACATCCATTTGACTGTCTGTCATCTAGCAATCTAATGTGAACCATATGAGCACAATCTGCACATGTGATAATCTCTATAATATCACCCATTGTTTAGATGTTAACTCCTCGGAGTGTGTCGATTCTGTCTTGGGATCATAACTATATTATGCTTTTCCAACTGCTTTTAGACTAATCATATTCAACTACATAAAGATGTATGCAGGGAAGTATAAGGACATTTGTTCTGAGTTTTACACCTCTTTGATGACAATTCTGAGAACTTTCTCTTCTAAAGCAGATGATACATCCTTCATTACTTCTGGGTCATCTGTGCATTCATCTATTCAGCAGAAGCTCCTGAGATTGTCAGCCATTCTTGCTCACTTTTCCCAAAGAATTTGGTCTGACAGTGAATTTGTCTATTCCATGCATCCTTCCATCGTTGGAACCCCCAAGTTTTTCCTCTCTGATGCTCTGCATTTTGAATGTGGTGTAATGAAGAGAAAACCTGTGGGTTCTGATGATGGAATCCCTCTTGATGCACGATCAGCTGTAGAATTTTCTTTGAAATTGAAATAATTCCATTCTTGGACAGAGGTAGCTTCATGAGTAAGCACAAGTCTGTTCACAACAAAGGAATGAAAGCACACACTCGTATTCACTGATGTACTGTCAGTCCAGAAGTATGGTTGGTCTATTTCCTTTTCCAGTTGTAGGAGTGAACTGAACTTTTTCATCTACTTGGTTATCCAATTATTTGCAAAATCTTGGCATTGGATACAAATGGTGAAGCAATGGGTCCTATGTAGAACTGTCTATAGAGAGAATACGTCTCCTGGTAAATGGTTGGTTTATCTTTTATTTGTGTAGCGGTCAGCCTGATTTTATTGCCGATGGCCAGATAGCTCATTTGGTTGAGCATCTGACTAGATATTCAGGGGGCCAGGGTTCAAACCCCAGTCTGGTTTGTTGCATTTTATCCCTTCCGGTACTTGCAGGTGAAAGTTATGCCAGGGGCAAAAAGAATCTGGATTGCGTTTTCAAAGGCGAAGACAAGTTAAGGGGGGAGGAATGTAGCGGTCAGCTGGGTTTGATCACCAGTGGCCAGATAGCTCAGTTGGTCGAGCACCTGACTAGAGTTTCAGGGGGCCCTGGTTCGAATCCCAGTTTGGTCTGTTGCAATTTATCCCTTCATGTTTCCCAATTGGTCATCGTCAACAAACCAATGAACTTCTACGGTTCTCTCCTCTGAAGTTGTTCCACTTCTTAGTCAATGTTTCGCTGCCTTTACTTGATCCTCAGCTGAAATGGCTTCAAGCACTTACTTACTGTTCCTGATCCATTTGTACTGCATAGCAAAGACACAATCTTGCGTTCTCCATACTACCCAGTGAAACTGTTTATCTTGTTCGCATTTAAGATGAACAGGGAATTTTAAGATGACATTAATCACCTGCTATACAATATGATGAAACTGTAACCTAGAAACTTGTACTTTGCAAATGATATTTGAGAGGGGTGTGGTGGGCATATACTGGAATCACCCTGTCTGTCTGTACATCCATAAACATAATTTGTCAAGGGTATATCTTCAACACAGATGAACAGTTTTGATAAAAGTTTATGTATCCTGTATGAATAATGAAGTTGTGCACCTGCTATTTTGGTGGAGATTTTTAACATTCAAGAAAGTTGTGGCTTTTTTTTTATTTGGGGGGAGGGGGTAATGAGCACAAATTCACTGTTTCTCATCATCCAATGTACCGTTTGGGGTGTTCGTCCTGTTAGTACAGATCTAAGTTATCTACAGTGCACTGTTATCAATATTTAACCTTAAATAACCACAATGTATAGGACTAGAATAAGGTGTAATGCTCATTCTAGTCAGTTTTATTGTAATGGTAATAACACAGTCCATATGTTTCCTGGAATAAAATGGAAGTCTATTGTATGAGTGTAGTGTAGAATCTACATTGTTAGTGTAGGGTTTTTTTTTTATCCATTTTTGAGTCGGCTCTCGAAATGAGGTGCTCCTTGCTATCATCACCGTCGCAGATTTTCAGTGACCCACAAAATTTTCTGTTTATTCTTACACTGACTGCAAATAAATCCTGTGCATGAAGGTCATAGAAATTTTATGTGCATTCTTTTAAACACTTCATTAAGTTTGAAGACATAGTATGTGTTGACAAATTTTTATAACAATGTAATTTTAATGTGTCACCTCAATGCATTTAATGACTTATATATAGACTACATGCTATATAAGAGTGCACATCAGTAAGTTAAGGATTTCTGTTTTGTTGTTGTTATTCAGTGTTTGTGTCTTTGAGGTGCCCAGTTAAGACAAATTGAGGATATATAGATGGGGCTCATTCGACGTTTTGAATGTGGAGGAATTTGAAACAGGGATACAGACTCATATTTTACAACTAAGCATAGTTAATTGTGTTGCTATTGATTTGTTGTTGCAAAAATGATGAGCTAGCCTTCCTTTGCCAGCTGTCGTTAGATTCTTTATACACCAGACCTGGATTTCTCAAAAAGAACTGAAATCAAAACTTGGCCTCAAGTCGGAGATTTTACTCAGATTTTGACTGCTCGAAGAAAAAAGAATCCAACTTAAGTTTGATATTTTTCAAGAAATCTCAGCCAGGTCATGTGTGTGTTTATCTGATCAATGTCCCTTCTACGAAGCAGCTTTTAACATAATGTCCCATGACATCCTAAAAAAAACCTTCACTGGAAATTGAAGCTATTTCATATTGGTATATTTATATTGCAGGAATACCACAAATGCATACATTCATTTGAATTCATTCGCCCAAGTAGTGATATAGAATACTAAAGAGATAATGTGTTTATTTTGCAGGTCTGAAGGCCAATGTATCGGAAGCTGAACACCCCCTGTTGTGTGAGAGCACCAGGAGACAGAGAGGAGAGTTGGCTATTGCCATATTGGTGCATTACAAGGATGATCCTATTAAACTCAGCAAGGTAAATGTCCATGAATCGGATCAGAAATGTACAATCAGTGTACAATGCAGTTTATTCATTTATTTGAAATCTACGTGTAGATCTCTTTATGGTAGAAGGTTTTATGATGTTTTAAATGCTTGTAAGATAAATTTCAATTCATTACTGAGCAACTGTTTAAGTCAGGTGTTACTCACACAGAATAAGGAATTTTTTCTATTGTCTGTGAATGTCTTTTAGATCATGGACAAGTTGTTGGATAAGGAAGTCCATCAGCTGTACAAAGCACCCAGCCTAGTGAATTATTTAGGAGTGAAAAACTCCTCTTCCAATGTCACAAGCACGGCCAGTAGTAGTATGAGCACCTCATCCAACCCTCAGACCTCGGGAGCAGGCGCCGATGCAGCAGGGACCTCAAAGACTAACAGATCAGCCAATGGCAGTGCTCAGCCTGTGGTCAGTGCACCGAGCGATGTGAATCCTGTACCCAACAGAGCCCCAGTAGGGGCAAGACCCAAAATTACATATCCCCTCAGGTATAACAGGTATGTGTCTATGTTGTTTCTGTAGTGTTGCATTTGTTTTATGACAAGAGGTGGCTAGAATGTTGTAACATGTATGCTTGGGTATCTTGTAGAGATTTAGAAGCTAAATTATATACTTTTATGTTTCAGACCTTTTATGATGGTAATGCACACAAATTATATACAGAAGTTGTTAAAAATGGAAACAGGCATTATACATGTAAATTAAAATTGTAGTGGGTTAATTTAGTCGAGGATTTTTTTCTGTAAAACACCTTTTGTTGATACAGTGGAAAAGACACGGACAGTTCCGCGGTGGAGGAAGAGGATGAAGTGAGAGCCCTGGAGGCCAAACTGAGGTGCATGGCCCAGAAAAAGAAACCTTCACAAGGTTAGAAATAATTTGATACTATACACAAGGAAATATTTGTCCCATTTGAATTTTGCCCCTTTTGTTTTTGCCCATGGGCAAAGTTAAGACTGGGCGAATATTGTAATGAGTATTTTCTTTTTTAATGTGGAGAAGGACAATAAAAACATGCGGCAAAAATAAGCCTGTATACTATACGACATGTATTTTCTAACCTTAGGTATAGATGTTATTTTCAAACACATTGAGATTATTTCTTGAATGAAATTTGCCAAACATCTGTTAGTTTTGTATGAAAGGTAAAGATAACAAACAGAAAGATAACGAACAGTTATTAATCTTCCTATTTGATGACAAATTTAATCAAACACTTCTCGGTATATTTCCCGCCTTTGTCCAAGCCTATTTTGGTGTTATATTGAGGGTATCGTGTGATGAGTTTGACCATTATAGTTCATCCATTTAAAAATAATGGGGTTAATGAATTAAGTAATTAATGTCCTTTCATTGTCATCCCAAACATGTGTAAAATACACTGTACATACAGACATTTTGTTCTTGAATTGTTTTGCTTTTGTAAAATTTCATCAGACAGTGGGATGTTCCGCAAAAGTGCATTTACAGCACTTTTGTAAAATGCACAAGTACCTTTAGAACCATTCCATTTTTGTCATGGTAGACGCTATGCTGTCTGGATACATTGAGAGGTTGACAAACATATGTTTGTGCTGCAACTATTTTTTCTGAAATACAAAAATATTGGGTCTCGCATACATCAATACATATGGTACACAAAATTAACAACTGATGGCAACTGATGTACATAATCATGAGCAATGACGTTTTAGTTTCAGAGACAATTTTAATTTTGAAATTAATTTTATTCAAGCTATCATTGAAATTACCTACACTGTATTCTTGTCTGTTTTCATGACACACGCTGTATTTAAGTTTGTTACGATTCACCGTGCAGTACACACGGCCAGACCTATCATGTATAATTATAGCTTCTGATCTTAAGTGTGTTGGTATTGTCATCCGGGGATTTTTAAAGGTAATTTACCCATAAATGAGTAATGGATGGTGATAGACAAATTTGGCATTATAACATGTTTTTTTTTTTTATTGTGTATGGAAATCTGTTCTACATAGTTGAATGGCAGTAAGCTGGTTGGCGATATACTGAGGTGACTGTGTGTGTCGTTTAAAATGTAGGTCAAAATTAGGGTCAAAATAGACTGTTAGTGAACCCAGTCCTTTGTTCAACATCAGGTATGGCCAGTATTGACAGTAGTGCCCCGGAAACAACATCCAGTGACAATTCCCCCACTCTGGTCAGAAGGACCTGGAGTAAGCATCAGGGGCCAGGCAGTGACTGTGGCAGCAGTGCTGACAGCGACTCGCTAGGTTCCACCAGCTCAGGCGAGAAAGACCTGCGAGCCAAACTAAGGGACAATGACAGGTTAGTTACACAGTTTGCATTTACCTACTATCAAATTAAGAGACAATGATAGGTAATTCACTCAGTTTACCCGTACCTATAGGAATAAGAAGATCCTATAAAGAGTGTGAGGTGTTCGGTACTGAGTTTGTCTTGTCTTTGTAGCCCACCAGGAGTCCTGCCCACCCCGATCATCAGGTCACAACAGTTATCTCTAGAATCCAGAAGTAATACACCAAATGTGAAAAATACCAGGTTAGTGTTTTATGTAGTTCAAAAAAAATTTCAGTGGGTGTTAAGGAATGGAATATTTTGCAAGATGCTTTTTGGACCTTTATTGAGAATATATATTTTTTGCATGCAGTTGTTTACTATGATAATATCCAGATAAACTGAATATCTGCCTACATGTACATGTCTCTGCAAGAGTTTGGAATCCTGACCAATATAGGACAATTGATGATTGATTGTTTAAGGTTCAAAGGTAAGAGCAGGATGATGCCAACAGTGCCTAACCAGCCAAGTGAAGCTATAGCCCATTTCATGTTTGAGCTGTCCAAGACAGTGCTGGGCAAAGCCGGAGGGAACAGCTCCACTTCACTGTTTACACAGCCTACCAGTACCAACACAACCACTGGACCGCATCGGAACCTGCATCTGTGTGCATTCCAGATTGGTGTGTACGCCTTAGGTCTCAACAACTGTGTGTCTCCAAACTGGCTGTCCCGAACCTACTCCTCTCACGTGTCGTGGATTACAGGTTAGTGATTATTGATTTTAAAAACGAAATGCAGTTCTGACTGAGTGAGTCTGTAGATACAGTATATAGCATATATTGAAAAGGGTTCTCCACATTTCAAAATGGTTAATGTATGGAGGAAAGTGAATGAAGATGAACCACAGCCCATTTCAGTTCAGCCATGATTGCTGGTGGCAAAATGTAACATAGATTATGACTTGTCATTTATAGTGTAGATTTACAAGATGGAGGATAAAGGTGGAACTCGTTACAAATGCTGATTAATCATGTTTCATCATCACACGTGGTCGAGCAGATCAATTCTGAATAAATTATTATTTTTGTACATAATTCTTTTGGGTAAATTTCTCTTGTTTAAATCATTAGAATAATTCTACATATTTTTGTGACCTTAGCTAATTCTTGATTGTTGGTTACTTGTTACATGTATTATGACATAATTTTTATTAAATCGGACAGGAATGGTATTTTCAGAAGAT
Organism: Ostrea edulis; assembly: GCF_947568905.1. Lineage (NCBI taxonomy): Eukaryota > Metazoa > Mollusca > Bivalvia > Ostreida > Ostreidae > Ostrea > Ostrea edulis. The sequence continues at coordinate 22,293,786 of NC_079167.1, read as the reverse complement.
ATAGAAGGATAAAAAAAATCCCTCAAGGGTTTAGTGCAAACCAAATTCTAAACATTACACAGATCTGATGTGTGTCAATTGACATCTGTAAAACTAATGAACTTTCTTTGGTTTGTAACTGGCGTGTGCAAGTGTGTTGAGTAAACCTGATGGCATTAATGAAAAATAAAAAGAATAAGATTAAAAAGCAATAAATTGCTGTACTAATTACTACAATAATTCTACTATGGCACACACAGAATTCAGTCATGGTGCACCTCGCGTATCCATGGCCAGAGCTGCCAACCCTCACGATTTTGGCGTAAGGCTTACGATTTTAGGGCCGAAAATACGCCTTACGATTTCACTATATATCTTCCGATTTTTGCTTATTTGACATTTCGAAAGTTTTAGAGCTGTCCGTCATTGGTTTTTACTTTTATAAGAAACAAACCATAGTCGTTACTACGTTTGTTTGCAGTCTATATGTATACAAAATCTTGATCATTTTAATGCTTTGAAATAAACAACATGGCAGCTGCTACTAAGCGCAAGACATGTGTTGATGGAAATAACAACAATACTCCCCCAAAGAAGAAAACCTAATAGAGCCAGTAATTCAAAGAACAACATGCAAGTAGACTGTAAACATCTATTCGTTTCAAAGTCAGAAAGGGGGGGGGGGGGGGGGTTGTATGATAAGTGTACAATCTGTTTGACAAACTTCAACATTTTTCACGGCGGGGAAAATGACATTAAAAAACTTGCCATAATAACTGACACAGTAACTGTAAAATTATATAGTATACTAAAGTAACAAGGTTTTATACCCAAGAAAATAAAATCAATAAAAGATGTATTTGACCTTCTGCAGTTGTAAAATGCATAACAATTAGTATGTCTAAATTCATTAAGTTTGGATTTGAAGTATGCCTAAAATTGCTCAGGTGATATCTTTATTCATAAAAGATCTCCAGCGGCAGGGGGCCTCGCCTTACTATTTTCCATTTCATAATGTTGGCAGCTCTGCATGGCTCTTAGAAGTCTAAGCATGGCACAATTAACCCATGATGGAGAACCCTGTTGTAAATTTATTTGTTTAGAAGATAAAAATGGACAAATGATTTGATGTACATGTAAACATTCATTTTCTTTAAAGGTCAAGCCATAGATATAGGAAGCATTGCTATCAATATTTTGATTGACACATGGGAAGGCCATCTGACACCACCAGAGGTTGCTTCATTGGCCGACAAAGCATCAAGAGGGCGGGATCCAGCCATGGTGAGAGCAGCAGCAGACCTTGCACTGTCGTGCCTTCCACACGCTCAGGCTCTCAACCCTTCAGAAGTCCAGAGAGCCATCTTCCAGTGTAAGGAACAGAGCAGGGACATGTTAGAGAGAGCTTGTCTGGCTGTAGAAAGTGCAGCCAAAGGAGGCGGAGTTTATCCCGAGGTCCTGTTTGATGTGGCCAGGCAGTGGTTCGAATTATCTGAAGAGGCTGCCAAATCCACAGAGGCTTCGAATGTTTCTCACAATCATTCTCATGCAGATCTTGATGGTGACAATTCTAATTCCTCCTCCTTGGTCACTGAGAGGCAAAGTCCACAGACGCTTCAAGTTCTTCCCATGTCCTCATCTTCAAATCATCAAGTATCCAATCAAGTCATGTCCCATGCTAATCCCACCTTATCAGCCCAACCTATGGTTTTGTCCTACACAATTCCACCTGCCAATCACCACCAGCTACCTCATCAAGCTCTGGTCCAGCATATAGGATATGTCCAGCAGCTTCCACCCTTTGGTCAACAGTTTACCCCACAACACATCCCCATCCATGGTCATAATCTTCATCCTTATGTTACCTTCCCGTACCAAACTCAACCCCCATTCAACAACCTTCAACTTCAAGGAACTCCCAATGTCTATTCTACAAATGGCCCACAGTTCCGGCCCCTAGGTACGGCAGTTCAGGTGTTTCCTCCACATTCACATTGCCAGATAAACCCCATTCAGTGTCCCCCTTCCTCATCAGCAGGGGGCACAACCCTCCAGCCGATACATCAGGCGGAGGCTTTGGTAGAAGTATCATCTAATTCCCCAAGTCCACCCCAGCAGGGATCAGCACAGGCACATAACGGGCCCATTCATGTGGACAATGAGAGACAGCTGAATTATCTCATGGCCTCCTTCAGAGTTGGAATGCTGGCTTTGGAGACCTTGTCCAGAAGAGTCCATGATGACAGACCACAGACGAAATATGCTCGTAATCCACCGTATGGGGAGGATGTTAAATGGCTTCTAGGGATTGCTGTCAAATTGGGTAAGTTTTTCTTTTTTAAATGAGAGTGGATATTTGTTAAGATAAATATACTATCCTGGATAAGCTATCCTACATGAAAGTTGAACTATGAATACTTTATATTTTAGTCATTTACAGTAGGGCTTGTACATACATGTGTACTTACTAAGTAACTCAGCTTCAAGAAAAAATATTTCATGGTTTTGCAAGAAATTGTGGACACTTACCATTATTCTGTCTTCTTACATACACTGTAACTGTACTTCTGAATGGTGTGCAGAGTATCGTATTTTGACCAAGCAGTATTGTTATTTTATACAGTAATTTTCACTGAATTTTTTGCTGAAGTAATGTAAATTTTTAACAAAGCACAAGAATGCAAACTGCACAGCAAAACTTGAGAGGTAATGGTAATCTTGACTTTATACATCTTGCTAATCTTCAGTGAGTAATAATGTGAATTTCAGTAGAAATTGCAGAGCATGAGCTTTTGTTTCATTGAAGGTAATCAGGCTTAACATTTTCTTTTTTTACCAAATTTTCCCAAAGTGTAACACACCCAATTTGAAGAGAAAAGCAAAGTTTTTTAATAGCTTGTAAACTTAAGACGATTGAATCGTTTGTTTTTCAGGAATCAACTATCTACAGCAGTTTTGTGCCAGTGCAGTGAATGCTGTGGTGAGCCCCTTTGTGCTGTATGATATAGCCATTGAAGCAGCCCACGTTCTGGCCAGGAGTAATCCTGCTGTTGTCCAAAACCACATGAGATCTAATATCCTCAACCCACTCATCCAGAAATGCCTCAATATGTGAGTATTCAAGTTCTGTTGAATACTAAACGTAGTTATAATTATGTTAACTTAGGCACCTAAGATTGAAGATGGGGGGGGTGTATTTTTGGTCTGTCTGTCTGTCTGTTTTTCTTTCTCTTTGTCTGCATCTTTATTATATCGAGTAAGCTACCCTGAATAGATAAGAAAATTTAAAAGACCATGTAATATATTGCTGACCTTCTCTTATTTAAATGTTACAAAACAGAGTATGTCACAGCGTGATGATGGCTGAAACTAACTTCATTAAAGTTCTACAACTTCTGGCATTTTTGCCATGTTTGCTAATCAATGTCACAAAACAAACACCATATAATAAAAACACCCTCTATAACCTTCTCATGGGTGTATTATGTACTGTTTATGGTACTCTTGTTGTCTACTAAGTTTAGTTTATGGTGTTGGTTTTAGAAATTCAAAATGCTAAGCAAAGTTAACGAGTAGCATTTTTACTGTTCATTTGTCAGGTCAAAATGTTCTGTACCCTTTTCTTTTCCCAGAAAACTCAATCTCGCATTGTTTTATAAACAATTACATTTAATGTATGTTGATCCCGACTTAATTATTAATTGTCAAGCATGACTTTGTCTTGAATGTCCTCTGTGTTGGATGTCGCTGAACAGCTGAATATTGGTATGCATCGATATATCAGGTTATCGCAACACCCCTAATATGTAGACTTTTTTGACTATAATTATTGCCTCAGAAAATATTCCAACTGGTTTTATTTTAGGCATTGAGCATTAGAGTTGTTAAGATCACAGAAGTTAGTCCTTGCAGGCTTGGGGTGTCTTTCAGTGTTTATCATATGCATCATGGATGGATTTGACAATTTATAGCTGAACTTTTTATGTTACCATACAGAAAAAAGGACATCTATGATATGTTGATAGTAATCCAACAAAACCAGTATCTTGATGTTTTATTCTTCTTAGGTTTAATCAATGCGCTCATCAGAAAATACATCACATAAACCAGTCCGATTACGACGATTTCATCAGCACCATCTGCAGTGCGAGGAATGCCTTTTGCCTTACCCCAGGGGGATTGGTCCAGTTTCAAGAACTTCTTCAGAGTCTGAGACGGTCAAAGTCCTGTCGTAAAGACCTATGGACAAGGATTCTACATGCATTAGCCACTGGAAATGTTTGATACCTACTATGGATAGTGGAATGTGGCAAAGAAATCGAAATCAGGAATTTAGCATAGATTTTTATTATTTTTGTGTCAAAAAGAAAATGTTGAAAAAATATATATTTATGATTGTGAATTCATGTTTTATGTGTTTTATTATTTACTGTGTCAAAGTCATACTATATACTGACAATATTTTACTCTTGTTTGTTAATGCTTGCAGTTTTTGTTTACATGCAGAATTTTGGTTGAGAAAGAGAAAGCATTTTGTATATTATTAATTCTTGTTTACCTTTACAAATCCATTGAAAACTTTATATTGTTTTTTTTTTTCTGTTTTTTTTTGGTTTTAAAAATCAAACTACTTTTTTTTAAATTTTGTGTTTTTTGTTGATTCTGCTTTTACTGTGTTGTAGTTTAGTTAGTATTTAATGACACACATGTTGCCAAATGATGTAAACAATAAATAACTTGAAATGAAGAGAATGTAATTTAACAGAATGGATGTTATTTAAAGAGATCATGGTAAGAAGAAAGAGAAGCTGATGAGGAATTTGGTAAATGTTTGTTTTTGACAATAAGATGAATACCCTAATTTTACGTGACATCAGTGTTAAACGGCAACAAAACAAGATTTCACAAGGCCGTATATTTTTTCAATAAATGTTTATTGGTGTTCTAACTCTTTTGTACAAAAAAAAAATGTGAACTATTTCACGTTCATCTTAATTAGTAGCTTTACTATTGGGTTTAGTTAATGTTTACTAAGGTATTCAATGTATAACGACCATATTTCATATCTCATAAGTGGATGATGAGATTTTTCTCGGTATCTTTTTGAAGGTTCATCAAATAGAATAACCCACTTGAGGAATTTTTAAAATTTTGAGAACTGCTTGATTCATTTCATTTAGAATTTTACATTGAAGTCTATGGGAAGCGCTTGCTTTATTAAAAATATTTTTAACAGAAATTATATTTTCATACAAATCTCTCAGTAAAAGGTTACTTACACTTTCTCTTTGTGGAAATATGAAATAAAATTAATCATTTATTGCACATATTTTTAGAAAATAGATTTTTTTTTATTCTTACAAAGGGCAGTTAACTCTTCAAGAGGAAAGGATCAGCTTCTAATCATTTGAATTTGATCTGCTTCACTTTCATCATTATTCAACAATAGATATTTATTTTGATTTAAGTCATTCAAAATTGTTCATTATCCTTTCGTTATACATTCAATACATTAAGATAACACTTTCTCCAAAAAAAAATTCTCAAAAACTGAAAATAAGTTTGAATTGCCATCGCGTCTATACTATTTCCAAGATATCGTTCTAAACCACTTCCCTATTTATAGAATTGATTTGGTAAACAAACATTTTAGTGACGAAATTAATTTTACTCTGTTTTATTGCCCACTGTTGTTTTAACAGCTGAATGAAATGACACTTGTATCAGATGCTTTATGTCTGTTGTAATGAGCTCTGTACTTGGATTTTGAAATCATACTGGAAGAACAAAAAAAAATTGTCTGTGTTATTTTGTGTCTAAATGGTTTTTTTTTTCTTTGTATTTAGGGAGGTTTACAAAATTCTTGCATTGTTTCATAGTGGTGTGCTGAGCATGCTGTCATGCAATAAAAAGACTACTATGCTATATTGTTGCTGAACAAAATACAATATTCTTCATATTAATTGGAAATACTTGTAAAATTGCTTCATTTAGTCATTGGTCTATTTTTATAAGCCATGGTACAGTGAACATTGTCCCCTTTTTTGTTGTAAACACATTTAATAATTATTCATATTCAAATATTTATGTTCATTTTCTGCACCGTATATAATAAGCATTATTTACATAACTGAGACAAAAAACCTTAGTATTTATTCATCAGCTAGTATTAAACTAATGGGTTTTTGTCTTCCATGGCGTACTGGTAATACTAATAATTTTATAATAGTAATCTTAATACTAATTGGTATATAATTTACGTTTAGAAAGGTAGAAAAGTCAGGATTAAGATAATTAAAGTGGAAATGAATGTATACAGGTTTGAAAGATATTTCTTCACTTTGACAATGAATGACATGTGAATGTGAATTTAAAATGTTTATTGTTTAATCGTATGCCTTTGTTTAATTGGCTATGCAAATCTTTCCAGAATTTTTAAATGTAGACAATTTTTATGGCCAACATGATATATTTTGTAAGTTAGATAAATCAGATATACATATAAATTTTTACAGCCTATTGATCAGGGTAGGGGGTGGGGGACATTTGAATATTTCTTTAATGCCTTCATATAACTAATTGAATATGACTTGAATGTATAAGGAACTAACTTTTGTGCACAGTAGATTTGAAATAATTTATGTTTTGTTGCAATTCACAAAACATTTAGTCAGTATGCAAGACCAGTGTCCCAAAACATGACAAAATTTGATCTCAATTCATATTGCACGTTTAGCAGATTTAAGTTTTTAAGACAATATACTGTGTCAGCAGTTAGATCTCTGTGTCCCATTCAAACTAATGGGACTTGTCCTGTGTTCAACACCATAACTCCCATAGATTGTTCCAGTAATGTATACCCTATGCACTACATCTGTAAGAATCATTCAAATTATGCACATGAATATTCAATATTTGTTTTGTGTTTGGCATCTTTTTGTACACATGCATCTATTTAAAGGTTGGAATATCTGTCTTGTCTAGTCAAAAGTATGTAGAAAATGTAGATTTCTTCCTTCAGTTTGAAAGAAAACCATTTTGAAGAAATGCACAAGAAATTAGTAAGGCATAAAATTATGTACAAATGGACCCTGTTCATATCAGATTACAGGATAGAAGAATCTATTAATTTTGATTTTGCACTGATAGTTTTCATATATGATTTAACAATTCATTAATTCATATTAATTTTACTTGCACCCATTTTAATTCTTGAATACTATAAATTTTGTTTGGAGGTAAAATCATGAAATTCCCTTTTAAGAAAATGATAATGGTTTATTTGCATTTTTGTGAGGAAGACTGAGAAAATCATGAGTAGCAGGAATTGAATAATGTAAACTTTTCAAAATATTTTTGTATGAAGACAGCAATAGAAAAAAAGTTGCCGTAAACATCATTCCCATCAATATCACCTCACACCAATCTCCAGTCAATAAACGATTAAAATAAACTGAGTTTAGTGTTGTTTTTTCTTATTGGCGCCCCCCCCCCCTTTTGAAAGAAGGGGCATATTGCTTTGCACCTGTCAGTCTGTCTATCAGTATATCAGTCAGTAGACCACATGTCCACTCAATATCTTGAGAACCATTCACTTGATCATAATGATATTTCATATGTGGGTTGGTAATGAGTAGAAGAGGTTCCCTATTGATTTTCAGGTTGAGGGACAATTTACTCTGGACATAAGAAGATACTGTCTACTCTATATCCTTTGACAGACATTAGACTTGGTACATTTTAAGAAGTAGATGACCCCTATTGATTCTGAGGTCACATAGTCAAGGGTCAAACTGGACATAAGAATAACTGTCCACTCAATATCTTGAGAATCCTTTGCTTGACAGACATAAACTTTGAACATTGATGCATCCTAAGAAGCAGATGACCCCTATAAGTATTGAGGTTACATGGTCGGAGGTCAAGGGTCAAATTAGACTTATGAATATACTGTCCACGCAGTATCTTGACAGACATCGAACTTTGAAACCCAAGGAGTAGATGACCCCTATTGATTTTGAGGTCACGTGGTCAAACTAGACATGGAGAAAATACTATCTGCTCATTATCTTGAGAACCCTTTGATTGACAGACATCAAACTTGGTACACTGGTACATCATAAGGAGTAGATGACCCCTATTGATTTTGAGTTCACATGGGCCAGGGTCAAACTGGACATGGTGATATACATGTATTGTCTCCTATATTTTAAGAATCAAGTCGGCTACTTATACCTTTTGATTCCAGGTAACCTGAAATTTCAAGTTTTTCATAAATATCTTAAAGAACCTATCAAGATACCTAATACCACTCCACTTCACATGGATAGTTGTAAACTAGTCAGATATCTAATACAAACAAGGAGTTGTTTAAGATATTTATGAAAAACTTGAAATTTCAGTTTACCGGCAATCAAAAGGTATAAGTAGCTGACTTCCTTTAGGGTGATATCTGAAAATTGATGGTATATTAAGACACCTAATATCAGTCTTGATCACGTGGATAATTGTAAATTAGTCAGATATTTAGTACAAACACAGAGTTCCATGAGATATTTATGAAAAACTTGAAATTTCAGCTTACCAAGAATCAAAGGGTATAAGTAGCTGACTTCCTTAAGCGTGATATCTGGAAACTTATGGCATATCAAGATACCTAATATCACCCTTCTTCACTTTGATAATTGTAAATTAGTCAGATATCTAATACAAACAAGCAGTTCCTTAAAATATTGGTAGAAAACTTGAAATTTCAGGTTACCTGGAATCAAAAGGTATAAGTAGCTGACTTCCTTAAGCGTGATATCTGGAAATTTATGGCATGTCAAGATACCTAATACCACTCTTCTTCACTTTGATAATTGTAAATTAGTCAGATATCCAATACAAACTAGTTCCTTAAGATATTTGCGAAAAACTTGAAATTTGAGTTTACCTGCCATCTAAAGGTATATGTAGCTGACTTCCTTAAGCGTGATATCTGAAAATTGATGACATATCACGATACCCAATATCACTACTCACCATACGTATCGTTGTAAGTTAGTTAAATATATGATATAAACACGGAGTTCCTTATGGTATTCACACGGATCTTGAAATTTCATTGTACCGATAATCAAAATGTATAAGTAACTGATTTCCTAAAGAGCGATATCTGAATATTCGTGGCGTACCAAAACACCATCTATCACTTCTTGCCATATGTATAGTCGTAAATTCGTCAGATATCTAATACAAACATAAAGTTTCTTACGGTATTCACACTTATGTTGAAATTTCAGGGTAACTCGAATCAAATTGTAAAAGTAGCAGATATCTCAAAATGGATGGTACATGTATATCAAATGATTGAAGGTCTGAATTCAATCCGTATCACTTTTAAAGTAAACACTCAGTTGAAAAAGTTTATTCGTATTTTGCATTGCAACGTTATGTAATTGGGGATAATTGAGCATGAAATTTCATACGACTCCTCGTCCTCTTTAGAAATAAATCTGATAGATAATAATTTTCAAACTCATTAACCTTTATCTGGTAGCGAGCTATCAGTAATTATAACTTTTATATGTTGTAGTAGCTGGCTACGAGTAGCTAACTTTTCTTACTTTTAGTAGCTGGCTACTAGTAACTGGCTACTAGTAGCTAACTTTTCCTGGTTCAAGTAGCTGCCTATTAGTAGCCAACTTTTCTCTTTTTAAGTCACCACTTACTAGTAGCTGGTTACTAGTAGCCAACTTTACCGATCTTTATTTTCATTACAATTTATTTTCGTCGTATTTCATTCTTTTTTTGGTGTTCAGTCGGAATTCTGACGTAAGAATTGGAAGTTTAGACATTTCTCAAAGGACGCTATATCGGAACACGGAAGGTACGTTCCTCCATAGATGTACACGTTCAGTTTCCTGTTATATTGCTCCGTTGCATTTTTCAAGGCAAACAACAAGACATTAGCACGTAACAAAAGCGGTCACAGACCGCAAAGCTCCTTGATAATAAATCTCGTCATTATCATGTCGATTTCAAGGCAAACGTTCTGGTCAAGAAAAATAGTCCTGATCATTGAGAGTTGGAATCTAGTTAACTTCCTCAATGTCCTGTCAAAGGGAGCTGGAATCGCTAACTTCCTCAATGTTCCGTCAAAGGGAGCTGGAATCGCTAACTTCCTCAATGTCCCGTCAAAGGGAGCTGGAATCTAGTTAACTTCTTCAATGTCCTGTCAAGGGGAGTTCGAATCGCTAACTTCCTCAATGTCCTGTCAAGGGGAGCCGGAATCTAGCTAATTTCCTTACTGTCCCGTCAAGGGGAGCTGAAATCTAGTTAACTTCCTCAATGTCCTGGTCATTGGGTGCTGGGATCTAGCTAACTTCCTCAATGTCCCGTCAAAGGGAGCTGGAATTGTTAACTTCCTTACTGTCCCGTCAAGAGGGGCTGAACTATTTCTAACTTCCTCAATGTCCTGGTCATTGGGAGCTGGAATCTTGCTAACCTCCTCATTGTCCTGTCGAGGGAAACTCGCATTGAGCTAATGTCCTTAATGATGCACACTTTAATCTGTACTTTGAAACCGATACCTTTTTAAAATTAAAATTCTGTTGCTCTAATGAAAGACCAGAAATTACAAATAAGATCTCATTTGTATCTTACTTTATCTAATCCTGTCTTTTGATAAATTTGATTGTATTAATTCATGTAAGGTGAAAGATAATGCAATTTATAGAAACCCTGGTTCCCAATAAACCAGTGTACAAGAGTTTAATAGAAATGCAAAATGGCATCGGGAATTTAAAAAAAAGATGGATATGATAGACATAAAATCCATGTAACTAATTATATGAAGTTTAGTTTTGCACATTGAAATAATAAAACAGGGAGGGGAATTTCGGGAGTGAAGGTCCCAATATAGAGCAAATATCAATGCCTAAGTGCTTCCAACACACCAATGGCGGCCAGCGTGGGCCTGCATTACAAGGGTGACTTAGATGAGCGTAACGACACACGGGCCTAATGCAAGCCCTTTTACTATTTATTCATAAAATAAGATATCTCTTTAAATAAGAGAGATATCTTTATTGGTTAAAGAGATATCTCTGTAAGTTAGAGAGATATCTTTTTACGCTAGGGAGATATCTCTTTTGTTTAAAGAGATATCTCTTTAAACAAAAGAGATATCTCTTTAAGCAAATGAGATATCTCTTTACGCTTGGGAGATATCTCTTTCCCTTTGAGAGATATCTCTCAAAGCTAGAGAGATATCTCTCAGAGAGAAAGAGATATCTCTAGCGTAAAGAGATATCTCTCTATCGATGTAAAAAGAGATATCTCTTTCAGTTAGAGAGATATCTCTTTAAATTTTCAAAAAGAGATATCTCTTTAGATTTTTCCCCCCGGTGATTATAACGACTTCTCCCTGTTGCATTGTCATTGAAATGATGTAACCCTATTTTTTAACCAAGCAAAATACTTCTAGCCTACAAATGGCAGGAAAGGTTGAAGAGGTGGTTGGGGTAATATTGTCAAGTTGCCGAGAGGCGAAATCTAGTCTAGCTCGCATATTTCATCAATTCATTGTCTTTGTTTTTTTGTTTGTTTTTTTTTGTTTTTTGTTTTTTTTTGTTTTTTTTTTTGTTATCTGTACAGGTATACATTTCACGTGCGGTAAAAAAGCAAAGTCTTCCCAAGGGATTGCAGCCATTAGGGTGTTGCTAAAACGCGGAACGGAAAACGAAACGGAACGGAATTAAAGAATTAGAATGATCAATGTAGATAAGATAACGGTAAAAATCGGGGGTGGCGGTCCATTTTGATTAAAATCAACAATTTGGGAATTGTTTACAAGCGATAAAACAACGTTATCTTAAAATTTTGCATCATAAATTGATTAATCGAATTTAATTAAACGTTAGTATAAGAATTTACAAGGCATTTTACAAGAATTTCGAAATTTCGGCAATGACAGAGGTGTTAGCGAGCACTGACACCTAACCTATGGGTAGAGAGTGAAAAGAACACACGTGGTTTATACCCCCCCCCCCCCCCCCTCGGTGGCAAAACGTCATTAACGCACATTTACACGTATTTACACATAATACTGTGTATGTGTGTACTTACAACAAGGAGTGTGATATGTATAAAACAATAATAATTCATGATCTTATTTAGTCAACAAGTTAAACAACTTTTGTCTGATTTATCATTTTTTAACTAACAGGAGACTTAGTAACCGCAACACTCCAATACTAAATAGGGAGAACTTCTGGCAGTTAATTTTTAAACTAAATACTTGTATAATTTAACATTTGGATTAATAATGAGATGACTTTTAATTCCATTCAAGCATAAATTCTGTGTTAGCTTTTTATCTACTTCATATATTATGAAATAAATCTGTTAATTCCTCTTACTATTGGTCGTAAACTTCACCCTAGTTAAGATTGGTTTTGTTTCAATCTTTCTTTCCTGCTGTATCTCTTAAGTTTCAACACTAATCCGCAGGGTATCGGTAAATGTACGAACTTTCACATAGATTCATGCCAAATGAGGCAAAACTTTTTTCTTTACCGGACTTGTTCGCTTTAAAATTTGGTTTGATACATAAATGTATATTGTACCAGGTGTAGAACTAAATTCAAATTCAGTTATCTTAAACATATGTAGTTCGGACAAAAGCACGTTTGATTTAAAAAGGCTATGTTAAGGGAAAATTGTTCAAAGAATTATTTTATCTTTTACAATGTTGTTTTCGGGGGAGGGGGGGTGTACCTTTTATTCATTGGATGGGCTCATAAAATATTTTCCTATCATACCAGCCAGAATAAAGCAATAGATTATAATTCAAGTCTTTTTCAGTATGTTACCTTATTTATTTTTTCTTCATTTGTGAAACAACATACTGTCAAGATTTGGAGGGGGGGGGGGGGGGGTGACAAAGCCGGGGAAAAGATGGTGCCAATAGACGCTTGCTTGATATTTTTATTAAAACTTACTATGCAAAATATTAAGCAAGCGCCTGTTGGTACATTCATCCGCAAAACACACCGTGTACAAATACATAATAATGCTTTAGTATGAGGTATCAATATGAAATGGTGGATTCTGAGGATGACTTCCTGTTCTCTCTGTAATTTCTGCATTCCTTGTTCAAAATAAGCCTTTTGATTTTGCAAAATGTTGACCTCCTCATGACATTATTGCATGATATATTTTCCGTTTTCCGTTCTGTCTTCCGTTCCATTTTCCGTTCCTCGTTTTAGCAACACCCCAGCCATCATGGTAAGATTTGCTTTGGCGAACTTCCGTTTTAGGGAGGAGTAAGCATTCAAACTAATAAAAATATTGGAAAGAGATATCTCTTTATCTTTGAGATATATCTCTTTTTCAACGATCAAAGATCTTATACTTTGAGAGATATCTCTCTAGGAATTCTTAGAGAGATATCTCTTTAAGTGAAGGAAATATCTCTCAAAGTAAAAGAGATATCTCTTAAAGTATAAGAGATATCTCTCTAAGTGAAAGAGATATCTCTTAAAATGAAAGAGATATCTCTTTAAGTGTAAGATATATCTTCAAAAAGTAAAAGAGATATCTCTCTAAGTAAAAGAGATATCTCTCTAAGTGAAAGAGATATCTCTTATTTAGAGAGATATCTCTTAAGATTAAGAGATATCTCTCATTTGAAAGAGATATCTCTTTAAAATAAGAGATATCTCTTTAATTTAAAGAGATATCTTATTTTTTGAATAAATAGTAAAAGGGCTTGCCATACGGGCCTCTCTTATACTAGTCTGGATCATGGGCCTCTCTTATACTAGTATGGATCATGGATCTTTTATGCTAGTGTCATGAGTTTCTCTTATACTAGTATGGATCATGGACCTCTTATACTAGTATGGATCATGTGACCTCTCGTACTAGTCTTGATCATCTAGACGTTTGTGGATACATATTCTCCACAAAGGTCTGGACCCTTTCTACAATAAAAGTTTCTAAATCCGGAAATAAACTAGCTATGGAGATGTTTTGAAAAGAAATGTGTGATGCGACAGTGCTTAATGATAATAAAAACAAAACAAAACAAGAGGTACTGTGAGCAATGCTCACTAAGAATACCCCCCGCTTACCCCAATCTCCCAAAGGGTGTAGGTAATAGGTAAAACTTCAGTATTATGATCCAAAAGGTATCTAGGAACACAGCATCTCCATGCGATGAAAAAAGCCATTAAAGAATTTAAATGGAAACCATATTGCTACTTCGATGTCCAGTGCGCATGACCTTTGACCTTTTGACCCCAAAATTGATAGGGAACATCTTCATCCCATGGGTAGTCCATATGTATGATATGGTGACTGTAGGTGGAAAGGATAACGCTTTAGAGCCCGGAAACCATATTGCTACTTCGATGTCCAGTGCGATTGACCTTTGACCTTTTGACCCCAAAATCGATAGGGAACATCTTCATCCCATGGGTAGTCCATATGTATGATATGGTGACGGTAGGTGGAAAGGATAACCCTTTAGAGCCCGGAAACCATATTACTACTTCGATGTCCAGTGCGCTTGACCTTTGACCTTTTGACCCCAAAATCAATAGGGAACATCTTCATCCCATGGGTAGTCCATATGTATGATATGGTGACTGTAGGTGGAAAGGATAACGCTTTAGAGCCCGGAAACCATATTACTACTTCGATGTCCAGTGCGCATGACCTTTGACCTTTTGACCCCAAAATCGATAGGGAACATCTTCATCCCATGGGTAGTCCATATATATGATATGGTGACGGTAGGTGGAAAGGATAATGCTTTAGAGTCCGGAAACCATTGCGTCTACAGACGGACGGACGGACAGACAGACGGACAACCCGATTCCAGTATACCCCCCCCCCCCCCCCCACAACTTGTTGCGGGGGGTATAAAAACCCGTGCGTTTCTTTCATGAAATTTTAACAGACGTAAGTGAAAATATCTTATTTACAGCAGGGTCATTTCAGACGTACGGTAGTGTATTTAGGACACGCAATATTTTTTTGGGGGAAAAAATTATGTATTGCGCACGACATAATATCTCGTGTCTCACAGGAGTGAAGTAAGAAAAACCAAAAGTCTAGTGACCAAAATATTTAATCATGAAAGGTGTTCAAAGATCACAAACAGTTGTCAATCTCATAACTCCGATAAAGAATACAGGAAAGAGTTAGGTAAACACGAACTCCTGGATATACCAGAGGTGGGATCAGGTGCCTAGGAGGAGAAAACATCCTCTATCGACCGGTCACACCCACCGTGATCCCAATATCTTGATCAGGTAAATGGAGTAGTCCGTAGTCAAAATCAGTGTGCCAAGAACGGCCTAGCAATCGGTATGAAACACGTCAGACATCATTTGACCCTTTGATAGGTTGTATTTGCAAACTAGATCGTTATAACGACCATAAAATTTGCGAAATGCTGACTTTACAAGAGACTGTTGAAACCCCCGTAACATCAACTTGTTTCTCAGTAACCTGCCTGAATTTAAAAACTGATCATACTCATAACAAGCTCTTGTGTATCGAATCAGTTGAGATATATAAACACCATATGCAGATGATAATGGAATATTGCAACATAAATAAGGAAGTTGACGATGGAGAATCTCAAATCATCCCACTTGTCATAAAGTTGAGTTGTTAGTTTGCCGTTAAATCTATGTTCAATAAAATACCGGTATCTAAGTACGAAGTAGATGTGGATGACTCTATGATATCTTTTATTTCGAGTTCACAGGAATATATCAAATTGACATATGAATGAAAATGATTATTGTTAATAATAGATCGAACATCGTCGATATATATCTAAATGTCGAGTTGAAGGCCACAGCAAGATATTTTTTCTTCTTATGTAGAAGCACTTGAATAAACTCTGCTTCATGAGAATATAAAAACAGGTTAGCTAATAAAAGAGTACAATTCGTGCCCATTGGAATTCCAACAGACTGTTTGAAGATCTGATCACCAAAGACTATGAAGAACTCCATATAAAATTATATGATTACAGTGTACTATTAAATAATGACACTATATGTATATATCTTTCCTATTGTTTTTAAAAATGTTCACAGTCTTTCAATATCATTTTAAAATGTCATGTTAATCAAAATCAATAAAACAAATTTTCAAAATAATATTTTGTGTATGAAAATCGGATGACATTAACTTGCCGAAGCGTTTACCCCCCCCCCCCCCCCTCCCCCCCTAACTTTTTGAATTTAGATTTTTTCCCGACATCGATCTTTTCATCTCTCCCCTTTAAAACCTATCAAACTCATATGACCATGGTAGGAAGCTTCCTGTTTCTCATTGGTTCAATAAACTCCTAAAACTATATGCACATTACATAGAAATATGTTTTAGTGAGCAGAGTAGAAAGATTATTCCAACGAACCTTAAGACTTGGCTGTCTATGTGATGTGGTTCTGGTTGAGTTAAAGATAATAGCAATGATTTAGAATGGATTCTCTGTGATGTTACTCCTTTGCTAGACAATAATATTTCCTATCTGAAGTGAGGTACCAATAATTGATTTCCATACATACACCAGTGTCTGAGTTAATGCAGTCAACTTTGATGGCTTAATTAATTTATATAACAAAGCAATCCTATTTTTTGTGCCATTCCTTGTTGAAACTAGACACCAGTGAGATGCATTGCATGTCTTTGGTTTCCGCTGTAGTAATTGATCTTAAGGTTAAAGTTCAAGGTCACCAATCATGGAATGTGACTCATCGGCTTGGACTGAATGATATATTGTGTCAATGAGATATGTCGTGCGCACGAGATGATAAGTCACACGCACGAGATAATAACTCAATCATGCGCACGAGATAATAAAAAAAAATATTGCGTGTTCTAAATATACCACCATACAGACTTACAGGATAGTAAATTGATAAGTATGGATAAACATCTTTTTCCGGATATGTTCTAAACGCTGTTTTTTTTCTTCAGTGGAAAATGTATGCTTAAACTTTCAGGAAAGTTTAAATGGGCGCAGTATTATCCTTTTGAACTATCCAAGCAACGTATTTATCAGAATCTCGACAGGCCTCGCTTTGAGTTCAGATAAAATATCAAGCAAAGCATCTACAGTTTGTGATTAGTTTACTCAAATGTCCGGATGACCAAGACTAGAAACCTCCAATACGCAAGATCGCGACTACTTTTTCTGTCTTGGTTTTAAATTTTACTTTCCCCTTTCAAAGTCTCGCGAGACTCAGAGTTTGCGAGAATTTGGGCATGTTGGTAAATAATACCAGTTCTGCAACTTTTGTCGTGATCGATTCACCCGATTTTAACAATGGCGTACTGTCATTGCATTGCAGTAGACTGTAGTTAATGATTCAAGAAAGAAATATAATACGCAGAAATATCCACAACTGATATATTTTAATGGAAATGTGGTGGATTTTTTCCCACTGCTGTCAGCCAGGAAATTCCCAAAGCTGAGAAGAGCTTGCGTCAAAATATATAGCTTCGTGAGCTAAATTCAGAAGTTCATTTTTCCTGTATCCAGACGCTTTTACACACCTTTCATCTAAAAATGCTTTTAATTGTGGAAAGCACGTGGAGGTTAAATCGTCTTCCGATGCCATGTTTTGAATAAACAAAAAATGCCCAAGATCGACAGGCTTTTCCGGACTTCTTTACAAGAGAGTTCCACTAACTCGGTATTTACGATCTTGCGTATTCCATCTGACATATCCGTAGCTGAACTACCAGTATATATTACTGTAATACAACTCATTTGTTGATATCTTCGATTTATCTTCTCCAATTCATCTAGAGATATTCATAAAATGAAGAGTGCTCTTATTCATTAACAAATTAACGTAAAGCTGATATTGTAATCCAACATTTTTAGGAAATGTAGAGAGCACTCTTAATTCATTAAATACAGAAATTCCATTACAACGACTTTAATAGAATTAGAGTGGGTCTTAAAATTCAGCAAAAAATATATACCGATTGTTATGCTGTTCTTGGCACTGATTTTGATAACGGATTACTCAGTGTAACTAATGAAGATATAGGGCTCACGGCGGGTGTGGCGGATTGACAGTGGATGCTGACTCCTCTGGGCACATGATTCCACCTCTGGTATAAGCCAGGGGTCCGTGTTTGCTCAACTCTCTATTTTGTATTCTTTAAAGGAGTTACGAGATTGATCACTGTTCGTTATCTTCACCTTTCATATGAGTATTCCCATGTTCATGAATGAAATAGGACATGTTTAGTTGATATCACCGATTATTTGAGAATTTTTCAGATAATTAACGAGTGCTTCAATAATTATCAGCGCCGATTAATCCCTGCTGGCTTCCCATGTACAATTCTCTACCATCACGTGATTTCTCTACCATCACACGTGATTACGCTTTACATCCCTCCACTATTACACATGATAACGCCTCACAATTCCTTCACTATCACACGTGATAACGCCTCAAAATTCCTCCACTATCAAACATGATAAAGCCTCACAATTCCTCCACTATCACACATGATAAAGCCTCAAAATTCCTCCACTATCACATGTGATTAAGCCTCAGCGTTCCTCCACTATCACATGTGATTAAGCCTCAGCGTTCGTATTGCTTTGTATGCTGTTTTACGTCCCTTCGCGAATTCTTTTTACTCATATACTAATGACGTCATAAAACGTAGGTGAAGTGTCAAGACACGGTGCTCAAGACCGTAGAAGTGAGGCGCTCAAGGCCGTAGAAGTGAGGGTTCTTCATCATGCTAACGTCTACCGTGATACGGTTTCGACCTACGTTTTAAAGGTCTTATCCGGGGGAAAACTTGCGACTTTCACTTCTAATGCAGGGTGCTTGGTGAAGGAATGAAGACTTAGGTCTGACCCGAGAGTCGAAACAAGGACCTTCCGATTGCGAGGCGAGCGCCCCAAACACTAGGCTACCGTGATATGTTTGTAGATAATGCAATGTTTATATTTCCATTGCCCTTGATATCTTCACAGATTGTAATGATAACCATTTCCTCGTGAATGATTGAATATTATTTAACGTCCCTTCGAGAATATTTCACTCATATGGAGACGTCACCATTGCAGGTGAAGGGCTGCAAAATTTAGGCCTCTGCTCGGCGCTTGTACGGCCATTGAGCAGGGAGGGATCTTTATCGTGCCACACCTACTGTGACACGGGACCTCGGTTTTTTGCGGTCTCATCCGAAGGACCGCTCCATTTAGTCGCCTCTTACGACAAGCAAGGGGTACTGTGGATCTTTTTTTAACCCGGATCCCCATGTGAATGTGTTGCAGTTCTAAACAACAGCCGTATGAGTACAGATAAACATACTAATACGTCTATTCTAAGGGCTGGATTTCCCACAGAAATGAAAGTAGAATGTAAATATACGAAATTCATTTCATTTTTGAAAATATGAGAGTATGAACTGCAACGCTTCACGTCGGCATTCGTCAAGCGTCAAGCGTCGAGTTCATACACTCATGTATTTTCAAAAATGAAATTTGTTTCTTAATTGAACCAAGAATTTTAAAAATGTTACAAAGTAATTTTTCACACAGACAATACGATAGAAATAGAGTGAAGGATTATTTGTATATATGATGATATATTGTCAACACGTAAATGTATATAAATAAAGGTTTCCGTATATAACGTTATATATTGGATTTCTTCCACAAAATCTCCACAGGAAACTTCTCTATGGTTTTTATCCAAAACCCAACGTTCTGCCGTGCATTGCCAACGCACGTGTGAACCAAGGACCGGTAATACATATCAAAGACTTCAGAGGAAGCACTGCAAAAGTGAAAACACGTCAAGTATTGATTCAGTCAAGCAATCCAGTCAACGGGTATTGCTACATGTAGCTGTGATGATGACAATGCTTACTTGATCAGAGTTTAACTGCCGACTGATATTTCATCGCCGTCATCAGGGAGCCTCCCATGCATTAGACAATCGCGTCACTTCCTTCATGCTGATCATCCTATGTCTGCTTTTGACCAAGTCGGGCAAAGGTTTACCGGAAGTCTCCGGGAACAGCAAACAAGCACAGCCGACTAACCCCATCATAACGCCGTAGCAAATATATGGATAAGAAGATTGGTTTTTCTAACAACAACAAAAAATAAATAAAAGAATACATATATGACTGAATAGAAATAAGTAAATCCGCTCGTATATTTCAAATGAAACGTTTCATGATTATAAATAGCAAACGTAAAAGTTTCTTTCAGTAGGTGAACTTGCACTCACATTGAAGAACTCAAAATGTATAAAACGCCCCAGACATAGTCCCACGATCCCTGATGAAAGACCGACGGCAAAGCCCATGCATCTGTAAAAGAAATCATTCAATAACAACGTCTACTGCGGCTTGTAACTGTTGAAGATATCAATACGCCTTCATCCCTGCAATAACTCACCGTATAGACGTTGGATACACCTCCAAAGTGACCAGCAATATGAGAACAATCGTTGACGTCACACCGAGCTTTCCAAATATGGTTATCCCTAGCATCATGTCCACATTGGTATTCATGGCTTTGATGACGTGGATGACCAGGATACAGGAGAGGGTGAAACCACAGGACACTGAATACAGAAACAGACACCACCGCCGTCCTATGCTGAAAGAAAACTGAATCATTTACAGCACTGTCTTACGTTATATAGGATAATTTATCATACTTAACGACTACAAACCTAACTCCTTTCTTCAATAGACATTTTGCTCAAACTTTGATATAATCTCAATTTGAAGAATTATGTGGTTTCTGGAATGCCTTTCCATAGGGAGTATTTCAATCTACTAGATAGAAAGTTTCCACGAATAGATTGTTAAGAGTATATGCGAAGGTGTTTGCACAGAGCTAAAGAATTCGAATAACGTTTGTCGTCCTTAAATATAAGACATCAATAAACCCGTATCTCGAAATTTAGTTCACTTGTAAAGTTCTAAGAATCTTGGTCACCTAGCTGTAACTAAGAATCGTAATAACCAAAATCTTGGTCACTCAGAATCTTAATCACCTGAAATTAAGAATCTTGGTCACCTCTAATTCAGAACCACCATATTCTAGCATTTGGAATTCATATTTACCTTGATCGCCATAGATATTTCGTTACTTGCGGGGTAGTAGTAGGCTTTTATAACTTTTCAATAACGCTTCCTCGAAAATCAAATTTTGTGCAACTGAACAAAACATTGTTCACAAAGAGCCCTATTTGTATACAAATTATCTTCCTGGGCTTTGTGGCTAAATTTACTTCGTCTTCACAGAAATTCAATAACGTATGGTATTAACACAATTTCTTGAACAGAAATCATTACCCAGATCTCTTTGATAGTTGCATATTGCAATGCTCTAGAAAAAAAAATCTGTTAACTATACCCCCTCTCTGAAGTTAGATCGTCGGCACTCACAATAAGCAAAACATTAGGAAAAAGGGAACAGATATTGCATAGCAGTCAAATGTTCTGAATTATTCTGACGGCAATCTCTATCCAAGAGATCCAATACGAAATATGAAAACAAAGGCCAAGACACTAATTAGTTTTGTCACGTTTCGAGATGGAAACGATTTCATTACTGTTGAATAAGTATATTTATTGTGATGCATCGTTGGAGTTCTTCTATTTCACTATCACCAAGAGACTACATTCGTTGCTGGGGTGATAAGTAAGAAACTGGTGTCGATGCCGGGGTAATAAGTCAATCTTTTGACGGATGCCAAAGCGGAGATTCAAGTCAATTTATGTAAGTTAATGACTAAACAGAGAGACAATTAAAAACATTATAGATCATATTTTGCACCAAAAGATCTCTGCCCACCCATTTTTTCTCTCTTAGAAATCGGAACAGAGTTCATTGGCCTTTACGCTTGTTATTAACGTAAAATAAAAGCAAGACGACCTCGTTAATGTCAGTGGTGTGCATAGTGTAGTTCGAAAAGTGTGTTTCGGATTCAGTCAGTAAACATCTAAGTCATTTAAAAAACAAATTACATTTTTAAAAAAATTAACAATAACAAAATATCTCAACTATTTTAAAAACAAATTCTGTAAAAATCAAAAGACCAAAAATAAATAAATAAATACATCACCTCAACCACTTTAAAAACAAAATTCTGTATAATAAATTGGATATTTCGACCATTTTAAAAAACAAATTCTACCATTTTATTTAAAAACAAATTCTGTAAAAGAAGGAGACTATCGAACCATTCTATTTAAAAACAAATTCTGTAAAGAAGGAGAAAATCGGAGATGTACCTCTCAAACCACGTACGCAAGATGATCTGATTTCTGAAATTTGTCAAAAGAAGACGACGTTGTATTAAGATGAGGAATAACCACTCTGAAACAGGACGTTCACAGGCCACTTCGCTCACCTACACAGTTGGATTTTCCCCATGTAATAAAATGACCCTACCCCGGCCAAAGGGGAACCCGGTGTGCCCTGTAAAACAACGACCCTACCCCGGCCAAAGGGGAACATGATGTGCCCTGTAATAAAACGACCCTACCCCGGCCAAAGGGGAACATGATGTGCCCTGAAATAAAACGACCCTACCCCGGCCAAAGGGGAACATGATGTGATGTGCCCTGTAATAAAACGACCCTACCCCGGCCAAAGGGGAACACGGAGTGCCCTGTAAAACAACGACCCTACCACAGCCAAAGGGAACCCGGTGTGTCCTGTAAAACAACGATCCTACCCCGGCCAAAGGGGAACCCGGTGTGCCCTGTAAAACAACGACCCTACCCCGGCCAAAGGGGAACATGGTGTGCACAATTTGATCAATTGTTTCCCTCTGGTTCTTGAGAAGGGTCTCAAAGAATGTTCCTATATAAACATGTCAGGGATATTTACTCACCATCTTGTGATGTCAATACAGGAGTGGACTAGCGGGATATCTAGGAGATTTACTCACCATCTTCTGATGTCAATAGAGGAGTAGACTAGCAGGATATCTAGGAGATATACTCACCATCTTGTGATGTCAATACAGGAGTGGACCAGTGGGGTATCTAGGAGATTTACTCACCATCTTGTGATGTCGATGGAGGAGTAAAATAAAGGGATATCTAGGAGATTTACTCACCATCTTGTGATGTCAATACAGGAGTGGACCAGTGGGATATCTAGGAGATTTACTCACCATCTTGTGATGTCGATGGAGGAGTAGACTAGCGGGATATCTAGGAGATTTACTCACCATCTTGTGATGTCGATGGAGGAGTAAAATAAAGGGATATCTAGGAGATTTACTCACCATCTTGTGATGTCAATACAGGAGTGGACCAGTGGGATATCTAGGAGATTTACTCACCATCTTGTGATGTCGATGGAGGAGTAAAATAAAGGGATATCTAGGAGATTTACTCACCATCTTGTGATGACGATGGAGGAGTAGACTAGCGGGATATCTAGGAGGTACACGAGGACCATGTCCAGATACACGTTGACAGACATTCTTCCCGCCATCTTCTCATGGAGAGAACGGTAAACGGCACAAGTAAATAACCTAACAATAAAGAAAAAATTTTACAACATACGTAAATGAAGCCGATTGATTGGACATGTGGTTTATATTGTGTTTCTATTTCATCACGATTACTTGAAATAAAGCTTTTGGGTCTTCACCAACAGTGTGATGGTTTTTATGGGATGTCACAGAAGCAGAACGATAATATTTCGTTCTAGAGACACTTCGCTGACAGATACCGAGTATTTGCGAAAGAGATAGCCACTTTCCAATATCTATAGATTCAACCATGGTCACAGGAGTGGGCGTTTTTTTCCCCCTTTCAATTTTATCGATTCTGATAACGAATACTGCATCAAGATGCAGAATAATAACGAGAGGAATCTGAAAAACCGTAAACAAGTGAAGGAGTTAAAACAAAGCAAAATATTGGATTCAGTAGTCGTACATCAATACATGTCTCTTGTTACTGAGCAACCTGACGTTAGCAAGCTATTCGTTATATACCATTCACAATTTCCATCGTGAATCGCTCTCTATGACTATCTATCCCCAGGTTGCCTAGTATCTGCAGGAAGCATTCTAATTTCATCCTGCCATATTTAATGATAAAAATCTCAATTCTTTGTAATATGTTTACAATATTTCGATGGCGTAATTGATCTTCTTGCTTGATCATTTTATTGCGCTAAATTACTTGTCCCCTACTGATGAAATTGAATATATTCGTTTTTGCACTTTTTTTGGAGATAATTATATGAAACTTGTCGTGTATCTTCAAAATGAATAACCACTGATTTTTATTATGGTTGACACACCCTAGCAATAAATATAACCCTTTATATAACTTTCCTTTTCCGCCCATTTTTTCCGTGAGCTTTGAGATATGAACGAGACATTTGCTCCTAAACTTCCAAAATAGAAATTACAATTCAGATTCAACTTCCGTTGCAGTTGATCCACTTTGAATTCAAAAAGAAACCTGAACTCAATACGAAAGCACGATGTTTAAACTGACCATTCTTCAGCGGCACACAAGAGCATGTCAAACAGCCACGAAAAGGTCCTTCTTGTCATGTTCTCACGTGTCCATATATCACTTACAGTTAGTTCTCTAATGAACAACTATAGGTCAAATCTGACCTTCATTATGGAGACTGGGTGGTCATTGAAAGGTACATTGCATATTCTTTTAATTAGCAGAAATGCTTTCGTTAAAGAGTGAATGCGTAGGTTGTTTGTACTGTGGGGTGCGAAATGTTTTGGTAGTTTGTATTATGAGGTGTGAAAATAACAGAAGCATTGGGTAATTTGTATATATTGGAGCAGATTAGGAAGACAGTATCCCCACGTCGCCGTTGTTAATATAAACAATCCCAGACATTTCTTCCTTATTTTCATATTTGGAAATTTATCTTGTTTCATTTTACATCATATTGGATTTTCTTGCCAGGTTGAATGGCAAGTATTTTCATCGTGTGATGAGTACCGACAAAACACTGGTAAAGGTAGATATACGTTATAGTAAAAAGGGTAAAAAATAAATCAGAGTACTAACAGTACTGATAGACGGTGGCGTGGGTCGGGAAAAGCTAAGATGAGCTTAGAACAGTATCGAGATTATAACTGCCTGGATGAACACTCATCAATGGTAATTCATTCTGTAATGATAATGGTAAAAAAGAGTAATAAAACTGAAAAGATAGTTTATTCAAAAGATAGTTTATTCAATCCAAAAGAAAGAAAAATCTAAATCTATTCTACCGTATGAAAATTATGGACTCGATTTTTTGTCTTTTAATGCCGGCTAATCGGGGGAGAGCTGCCATTTGCTTTAAATAGAGTAAACTTAACTGTAGTTTTCATATTTGGACTTATTTATTACCTTTCATTAATTGATAAATCGTAAAAATGACAAAATAACTAGGAATTTTTAAGCGGGATAACTTGAATTTTATAATCGGCGCGCGCATGAGGAAGTGAGAAGAGCAAATCTCGAACGGAAGAAATCATAAAACCAAACGTATGTTCAGATTATAATGGATTCAGAGTGAAAAAAAATAAATGTTATTCTTATGTTAGAATGTAAGACACTTGGAACTGAAAACCGAGAACTGCATGTGACAAATACAACGTGACCATCCTTTAACACATTTTGCAGCAATGATCTTGGAGCAATTATCACGTCTATTTTTAATTCACATGGGGGTGGGCCATAAAATCTATAGATCCTATCCACACCGTACCTTTGCGGTAATTTTCATATTACAAAGTTAAACACATTAATCCTCTTGTGACTGCCATGGTTTAACATATCAAACACTTCTGAAGACCGAAAAGCATTTCTCAGTATATATATATATATATATAATTCAATAAAAAAAGCAGGAAAATATACAGTTCCAAAATATATTTTGCAACTGTATATTTTCCTGCTTTTTTATTGAATTATTTTGACTGTGTGATATCAACTCTTTCTATTTGGATTATATATATATATATATATATATATACACAGCTTGATTGATTGAATATTGTTTAACGTTCCTACTCGAGAATATTTCACTCATATGGAGACGTCACCAGATATTTTTACTCAAACATTTCAACCAGTTAGAATTAAAACTACATGTAATCACTATTTCATCAATATGAGAGTGCGAAAGCACTACAAAATATTTTTTTTAAATATATAAAGTATTATTAACTGAATTTTTTTCTGAATTGCTGTTATCAATGCGTATATTTTGCCTCAAAATTAAACAAATCACCTTCAGGTAATTTTAAAAATCAGAAAGGCATATCCACTCCTAGACACCTGTAAGACTGACCCACTTTTTGTATTGCTTGTAATAACAATACTTTCCCATTGCTTGTAATAACAATACTTTCCCATTGCTTGTAATATCAATAATCTTCCATTGCTTGTAATATTTACTCTTTCATTACTTGTAATAGCAATGCTCTCCCATTACTTGCAACAGCAATACTCTCTCACTGATTGTAATAGCAATACTCTCTCATTGATTGTAATAGCAATACTCTCTCATTGATTGTAATAGCAATACTCTCTCATTGATTGTAATAGCAATACTCTCTCACTGATTGTAATAGCAATACTCTCTCATTGATTGTAATAGCAATACTCTCTCATTGATTGTAATAGCAATACTCTCTCACTGATTGTAATAGCAATACTCTCTCATTGATTGTAATAGCAATACTCTCTCATTGATTGTAATAGCAATACTCTCTCATTGATTGTAATAGCAATACTCTCTCATTGATTGTAATAGCAATACTCTCTCATTGATTGTAATAGCAATACTCTCTCACTGATTGTAATAGCAATACTCTCTCATTGATTGTAATAGCAATACTCTCTCATTGATTGTAATAGCAATACTCTCTCACTGATTGTAATAGCAATACTCTCTCATTGATTGTAATAGCAATACTCTCTCATTGATTGTAATAGCAATACTCTCTCATTGATTGTAATAGCAATACTCTCTCACTGATTGTAATAGCAATACTCTCTCACTGATTGTAATAGCAATACTCTCTCATTGATTGTAATAGCAATACTCTTTCATTACTTGTAATAGCAATACTCTCTCACTGATTGTAATAGCAATACTCTCTCACTGATTGCAACAGCAATACTCTCTCACTGATTGCAACAGCAATACTCTCTCACTGATTGTAATAGCAATACTCTCTCATTGATTGTAATAGCAATACTCTCTCATTGATTGTAATAGCATTACTCTCTCACTGATTGTAATAGCAATACTCTCTTATTGATTGTAATAGCATTACTCTCCCATTGCTTGTAATAGCAATGTCCTCTTATTGCTTGTAATATGGATATTATTCTACTGCTTGTAATAGCAATACTTTCCCATTACTTGTAATAGCAACACCCCCATTGCTTGTAATAGCAACACTCTCCCATTTCTTGTATTAGTAATACTTTCCTATTGCTTGTAATAGCAATACTCTCTCATTTTTGTAATAGCAATACTTTCCCATTGCTTGTAATAACAACACTCTTCCATTGCTTGTTGAATTAACTAAAAGTCTCAGAGTAGGAATACAGTTAATTACTAATTAGTATATTGTATAGATATAGCCAAGAGTTAACGCACGCACATGTTATAATCTGAAGTTGTTTTACCTTTGTCTTGCCATTGCTTTAGAGACTTACCAAACAAACACCAGAACAACGGTTGTTTTGAATCTCTCTCTGGTGTGCAACAAATCGAAGAAAGTTCTAGGTCTTTTGTACATGGAATTAAGGACGGCAAGTTTGGTTCTGTCGTAGAGCTGAGTGAAATCCTGAAGCGACATAGTATTCACGGATATTATCTCACGAATGGACGCCTCTGCTTTCGAAAAGTTTTCTCTGCAGGTATACCATCGGAAACTCTCGGGGTATATGCTGCAAATATAAACAAATATGGTTGACAGTACACCACAAAAGTCTGCATTGCACACGTAATTTTGATTGACTGAAATTCTATTTCTTCTACGAACATCGTCTTTTTCATTCAGTAATGCATGTATATCTTTTAAGTTCTACAATTGAATCTACACAATTGTGAAACAAACCATTTAACTCTTCTTTGAACTATATATTTCTTTTGATAACGAGAGCTCTTTAGGGTAGATATATTAAGAGATCTATTTGTCTTTCTATTGATGTGAAAGTTTCTTTTACTTACAAAGATACACGCATCTTAGAAGTTTAAGAGATGTACATTTGTAAGTTTATATATCACAGTTTAAGAGATGTACATTTGTAAGTTTATATATCAAAGTTTAAGAGATGTACATTTGTAAGTTTATATATCAAAGAGAAATCTCTCAACTCTACAAATATATCTTTTTTATGAATATCTTTTTGTTGAAAATATCATATATTCATTTTTATGTAAATCTTTTAGTTAAATCTATGTATCTCTTATCTAGAAAGACAAAGGAATATTTCTTTATGAAGAAAAATTTATTACATTCCTTAGGTAACGAGAAATATCTCATGAGAAAAGAGATATCTCTTGTACGAAAAGAGATATCTCATACAAAGATAAACATCTCTGTACAAGAAGAAATATCTCATACAAAGATAAATATCTTTGTAAAATAGAGATATCTCATACAAAGATAAATGTCTCTATACAAAAATAGATATCTCATACAAAGATAAACATCTCTATACAAAGAGATATATCTCATACAAAATAAATATCTCTTATACGAAAAGAGATATCTCATACAAAGATAAATATCTCTTTTCATTTGCTCTGGTACAAGCTTTGCTATATCTAATGACGAAGTAGATTATAGCTGATATTCACCCATAGAAGACATTCCTCCACCGGAGGTTTTCTGTAAGGAAAACCCAGCCTCCCTTAGGGAACATTTATATAAAAGAATTTAATTACCCACAAAATCTTCCTTCACAGAATTGGATTTTTGTCATGTAGGAACTGATTTTTTTTCTATAATGAAGAATTAGATAAAAATGAAATACTATAGTTTTGTTGATTTGTCTAACGATGAAAACGACTGGACTTCACGAGAATCAGTAAAGAATAAGTTGGTTAGCGTCGCTTGATTGGTGTCGGGTATCTTTAAACAGGTACGTTGAGCATAAAATGCGTATTGTAAATATGAATTTACACACTCTCTCCATTAGACCTAAACAAATGGTTGGTTGGTTGTGTATTGTTTAACGTTTCGTCTTAGAATTTTTCACCTATATGGAGACGTCGCCATTACCGGTGAAGGGCTGCAAATTTCAGGCCTATTGTCGGCGCTTACGGTCTTTGAGCAGGGTGGGATCTTTATCGTGCCACACCTGCTGTTACACGGGGTCTCATCCGAAGAACCACCCCCATTTAGTCGCCTTGTACAACAAACAAGGGTTACTGAGGACTTATTCTAACCCGGAATCCCAGGACTCTCTAAACAAATGAACTTGATCAAAGTTCCTAAAATGGTATTTATTTATAGACCACTTTTTCCCTAATATAAACTAAATTGAAGTCCTTCCGGGGAAAGGGAGTGAGGACTTTTTGATATAGAAATTCTTCCGCTGGAAGGTATCGGTTGGAGCAGGGATGGAGACTCGGCCAAAATCGAATAGCTCTACGTTCACAAAAGGGGAGGAAACGCGTACTATATAGTATGCAGACTCTCATTTTATCAAGATTGTGATAATTGAAGTTGTAGGCAACAATTGAACAAAGCGTCCTGTTCGTATGTATGATAATGATAAATATTGCATGCGGAGGAGCATCATATTGCAGTAAATGGATTACTCCATGCCCCACTCCAAACCCTGACTGGAGGGTTAACGTGCACCGACCGTCTTACAAATCAAAGCACTACTATCTCTACGTTACACTAACCCCGACAAGGTTAATTTGTTCTCCTTTACTTTTATGACATTTTCTCTCAAGCAACAGCATTAAGACAAACACACCCCTTCGCTATCGTTCAGGTTTTACAGGCTACTGTTCCTCAGATCTATATAACTCTGTACATATGGTACAATGCTAGCTGTCATCTGCGTGTGATATCTAATACACTAATTATAACCTCTCCGTGAACGAGCTGCAGTACTCACAAATATATACCAATTGACAGAAGGGACGTTGATGATGTCACAATTCCCAGCCAGCGCCAGTGACGCGTGATGAGTCCTTCTAGTATTAGAATAGGTATTCCCATTGCCCATGCGCAAATGCACACACATAATTCCCGCCAATTCTGTCCCACGTGTTCTATCGTTTGGACGCAGCTGGGTACGATGACACCGCCTATAAGATAGACGTAAAGTGTCTACGTAAAGGTAATAAACTAAGCATAATAAGCAATGATCCTTTAGTACTGGGTTCTATCAACGCACCATGACCGCGTAGGCATAAAGATACTGTAGTTTTTAGATTTTATCAGTCGTTGCATACAATTTCTTTGTACTGATGACACTTTCGCACTTTATACACTGCGATAAATGTAGTAACGAGTTACTCATAGACATGCATGACTGAATTATAGAGGTGGAAGATTGACTAACCTGCAAATATTCCTACCAATCCTCGCAGGCACAGGAACATGATCCAGTCATCGAGTACACAAAGGCCTCCCTGGGCTAGACTCATCATCAAAAGGTTGGCGAACAAAACAATTTTACGTCCTACCAAGTCCGATAGAAATCCGCTTATCACTGCACCAACGATGAGACCGCATCCCTGACACAACCAAATGTAACTAAATTTGATAGAGGCGTTCTCCTCATTCATCCACTGAAAATATAGATAATCAAAATCATTTACACCAAACACATCAATTACCTGCAGTGGTGATAAATCATAAATGCAAAACTTGTGACTTTAGACTGGACATCAATTATATGGGTGTCATGATAGAGTGGGGAGCATACATGTATCTATGTCAGAAATCGAGAGTCGGGAGGATATCTATAAGATATATATTGAAAGTCGGGATGATATCTATAAGACATAATTATATTGAAAGTCGGGGATATTTATAAGAGAGTCGGGAAGACATCTGTAGGAGGCACAATGACATATTGAGAGTCAGGAGGATATCCAGTAGACATATATTGAGAGTCGGAGACATATATTAGACATTTTGAGTCGTACGGATATCGAAAAGGCACATATTGACTGTCGGGGATATCTACAAAACGCATTGAGAGTGGGGAAATATCTATAAGAAATATCGAGAGTCGATGGATATCTATAGGACACATATTGAGAGTCGATATCTATAGGACACATATTGAGAGTCGATATCTATAGGACATACTGGTCGTGGGTAGGGGATATCTATAAAACACATATTCATAGTCGAGATATCTATGCCACATATTGAGAGTCGGGATATCTATAGGACATATATCGAGAATCGGGAGATATCTATAAGGCACATATTGAGAGTTGGAGACATCTAAAACACAAAAATTGGAAGTATGGGATATATTTACAGGAAACATATAAAGTCGGCAGGATATCTACAGGACTCGTGTACCTGATCCTATGAACACAGCTGTTTATTTATTTATTTAATTAAACTTAATGACAGAATCTCGTCGGATACCCGCTGTTGATTTTGTCTTCTCTGATAAGGGTCAAAAACACTATTAGTAAACTGGTAACAAAGATAAAGAGAGTTCGATTAAAAATTTGCCAAAAGTAATTATGTGATAACATCTACAGACATAATATATATACGATCTGCCAACGAGAGCCATTGTTCTTTTCGATCATTCGACACGGAGGCATCAGCGAAAAGTGCAGAAACGGAGCTGGGTACTCTTTTTGCACTAAATAATCGGTAAGGTGTCAGCGTTAATTAACAGAGAAATAATTACTGCTCATTTCCTACATTAGTCTACGCTGTAGATAAACCAATAAATGGATAGCGGCCTCGCCTAGTTTGTACTTGTTGCAACTGTAGATGACGTTTTGAAGTTTCAATTTGAACGAAAATGTACCCGGATGTTTGATCTACATCTTGGTATCATGGTCAGCTACATAACTGTCGAGATTCATAATGATATAGTATAAGCCACGATACACGTTTTCTATTTTCCGATACGAAAGAGCGATGACATTTTCCGTTTATAACGTAACCAATTTTGTTCAAATACATTGTTTTATCTTTGAAAGTAAGCTCCCGATGGACCAACTAGTGTAGTTTTTGTAACGGCTTTTGTACTTGAGTAATCGTTGGTAATGCCACAACGATATATCGCCTGTCCAATAACCCATTCCGAGCTCCCGCTCAGCACTGAAGGATTTGTTTACACTATCTGCCAAACACACCATTCCAATTGACATACAGTACCGTTTTCTTTTGTTTTACGATTTAGCTAAAGGGGCTCAACAGTAAAAGTCTTAAGAAAATAGCGGTCGATATTTTATTAAACATACGGATAGCTCTCTTGATCTGCAGCCAAAGCTTATCCATCGAGTGGTCATGTTAAAGCAATTAACCTTTGATGTTTACAAAACAAGCGATCTTTAGTTACTGGGATGCATGCACGTGCGAGTCTTGTTCGTTCATTTCCCCTATGATTTTCCATTTACACATGCTTTGTTGTATTTTCTTACCAATGGTTTATATCATGTAACTTGTAAAATATAAAAAATGCCAGAGATTTGCCAGAGATGTAAAATATTTCAAGCATGCTCTGAAAGACTTCCGAATATTTCATGCTTCTGATGAGAGAATTAAACAACTTCCTGCAAATATCCATGGCAGGAATTATGGAAAGCACCTGCGCTTCGCTTGTAGTTTGAATTATGAGAAAAAATTGGACACAGTTGTTACATAAGGGTTAAAATAGATGGGTAGGGCACCATTGTTTTAAGTGCGAAGACTGCAAATCATTAACTTCAGCGTAAGTTAATCTTCAACATCTGTCAACCTCCTGTAAAGTAATATAAAGTTTTGAAACTGGGGTTTTTTTTTTGTTTGTTTTTTTAAATCGTAAAAAAAAGTTTTGAAAAAGTTAAAAAAGAAAAAAAAAAAAAAAAAAAAAAAAACCCCTAAAAATCGTACAGAAAAGTTTTGAACATGTTATTTTTTTTAATGTAGAAATCGTAAAAAAAAAAAGTTTTGAAAAAAAATGTAGCAATTTATTTCTCGTTCAAGATGCGATCTTCACCTCGGAAAAGGCCTGTAGCTCAACCAAGGAAATACTTTGTTGTATGCAATGTTTAGTACTGCTTTACTGTGGCAGTAATTAGTATATATACTAAATGTATGCTCTAGCATTATGTCGCGATCACGCATTTATGTCTAAAATCACGAAGAAAAATCAACATTGTTCTACAAAACAATAAATTCTGATTCCACATCCAATATTAAGGAACATTCAACAAATCTAATTTGTTTCCTTACATTATGTTCCCCTAATAAGATCAAAAGTGTGTTCGTAAAGCCCCCCTGTTCTGTGCTTTGTCAGATTTGACGCGGGATACATCCACACACCAGGCCGTCCAGTCTAAACTAAAAGCGTTGGTGTTGGACTTCAGAAATCTATCATATTCTGAAGAATCTATTTACGTCAATTACGCCATGTTCCAGTCTCGTAATTCGTTCAGGGACCTGACGCGGATTTATTTAATACCCCGCATGATGGGGGAAGCAAGTTATTTAGAGTCAAATCTATTAGGGACATCTGGGGTGAATGCACTTTTTCAGTTTGTTTTTGTGTGTTAGTGATAAAATAGGGGTAAATCTAAATTTCATAAATATTTATTTCATATTATATTCACTGTAAATATTTTTTTTGAAGTCATAAAACACGGATTAGCAGAGAAAGTACGCGGTTTGTAGAAATTTTTGCAACAAGTATTATAAAGCAATTGAAATTTACCATTGGCACTTCCCACTGATTAAACCACTTCCGGTCACCGTGACACTCCGTAGTTATTGTCACTGTAGAGATATTCGTCACATCTTCCGGTAAACCACCCGTCGTGGAAACACATGAACTATTTTTCACATTTAAATACACAAAATCCAGGTACAAAAGTACAGTTGTCACGAAAGCTTGAATCAACGACGTCAGAAAGAAAAGCCGTTTTTGAAAATAACCAAACGGTCTTATTTGAGAAAGAATTTCCTCAAAAATGGCAGCACTAGCATCATTTTTCATTTTCGCTCATCCAAAGGAATAGTTTGAATTTTCGAAGCATCATGTTGTGTTGTGAGTCGAGTCTCTCGTAATATACTGTTCTTCCATTGATGAATCACTGTAACCACACAAATAACCGCTCCATCGTCCTCCTGCTAATTCCAATCAGGAATGTATTACCCAATAATTAACAGGAGCGCTCAGCAGATGTGTAGTTGCAGGTCATGAACTGCACGATGCGAATACAAATTGACAATTTGTACATTGAAATTGATTGGTATCATTATACTGATATCAGACACCCAATGAAGTCATCAAATCTAAAATCAGCACTCGTTCAAGTTTATTCAAGAAGAATGGTTGGAAATTTAAATAATTTTCGTGCAAATTCCGATCTGTTGCCGAAAGTCTCATTAAGGTGTTTAAGAATTCCCACACAAGTCTGGAAGCAATCGCTCTGGAATCCTTACGTATGAAAATATCTCCAAAATAAATACCAATCGATGGCACTTCTGGCCGTAGACCCGAGGCAAACGTACAGACGTATGCACATCTACATATAACGAGCCCAGCCGTCAAACTTCTACTAGTACCTAATGATAGAGGAGAACGACTCCCCTTGTATACATGTTAACCTTTCAGTAATGAATAAAAGCTAGGAACACTTGTATACGCATGTAAACATCATGTATGTAATGATCAAACACGAAGAATAAACTGATGCAGTGGTCAGGTGGTCGTCATGACATTGATGTTGACGTCACGAGGTTTAACGAGAGTTGAATAGCGCAACTTTAAACGCAGTGTTACAGCTAAGAAAATGATCGTGTAATAGGGACTTCACATTCGGACACCTCGCCCTTTCCTCCGTTACTACGTAAAGGGCGAGGGGTCCCGATTGAGGGACTTCAGATAGAAGTTCTGCAACTACTTCAGCGATTATTGGCGATTTATAACTGTTCATATTCCATTCCTGTCTGCCAGTGCGACGAGACGCAGAAATGCTGTAATTTCATTTTGTTGTTAATCTGCATGGTGCGCCACCATTACGAGTCGTTGTGATAATTATGTTATCTATCATAACAAACAACACAATAAATCATACAGATAGCACGTTATATTTTTCAGCATTTCCAAATTTAGGTGTCCATGATCATCAATTTAAAGTTTAAAACCACGTGACATTGCAGTGTATACATATACATTGTAATTTAGAAAATGGATGTTCTAAAGCTGTAAATTCAGGGTTACCAGCTCAACGTACGACTATGGTCCGTGCCCTTCTCTTGATTAGGATTTGTGAGATTGATGACTGTTCGTTATCTTCACTTGTTCATTGTACGACAAAGAATGATATACGGGTCTAAATCGGAATACGAAAGAAACAAAATAATTCCTACTCTGCTGTCATCCCGTCACCCAGGGACTACTTGTCTACAGAAATTGAAAATACAAGTATTTATTGGCACAAACACGATTATAATAACTGGGAAAGACTTAACATTATATCATTCAGTCTAGCTGTTATATAATAATGCATATTTTACATATTGATGTACATGTAATTAGATATATTATTGGGGTCTTTTTTTAAAAAAAAAGTTATCGAATCTCCCCGTTTATCGAATGCGGTGTTGACCTTTTCGCTCTTTGCCGTTTCTCCCTTTCATTCTAATCTTACTATGATAACACGACATTTCATAGCCTCTATGTGTTAAAATACTATATACCATATTATTCATATAAGATGTTTCTGCTATCAAATACTTGACCCTTGCATGAGAAGTCATTTATACGCAATACATGTTGCACAATCCCATTCTTGTTAATCAAATGTTGTTTAAAATTACATTCAAAACAAGATGTTTAATACATGTACAATAGTTCAAAAGAAATATTCCGAAGACTCATACAAGAGGCAGGCTACTGACAAACAAGTTGATGTTAAAGGTTTTCAACAGTCTTGATTACTCTCAGCATTTCGCACGTTCTATGGTCGTTATAATGATCTTATTTGCAAATACACCCCAGGCCGTTATTAGGTCGAACACTGTCTGACGTGTTTCACATCAATGGTTAGGCCGTTCGTTGCATACTGATTGTGACTACAGATTACTCCGTTTACCTGATCAAGGCTCAGGTCGGGTGTGACCAGTTGACAGGGGATGCTTGCTCCTCCTAGGCACCTACCTGACCCCTCCTCTGGTATATCCAGGGGCCCGTGTTTGCCCAACTCTAAATTTTGTACTCTTTGTAGGATTTATGAGATTGGTCGCTGTTTGTTATCTTCCCCTTTCACAAATATGTAGAACATGTACGTTCAGAATCTGTTGACTGAATCGCTAAAATATGCACAACATTGTACAGGTGTATATTTCGAGTACGTTTCTAACGTAATTTCTTTCCTTTAAAAAGCTAGTGCGCTCAGCCTGGTCGTTTTAGTCACATAACGAGAAAATGCGAAATTTTCAATAACAACGTTTTATTCTAAAACTATAATAATACATAATATACAAGTAATAGGTAGATTAAAGCTCTGCAATTTTCAAACATGTAGTTAATAAGAGATTGCTGTATAAACACCATTGACGTTTCTTTTCTTAAAGAAATGAACATTGAACCTTTAACTTATGACATTTTAAAATTATATCATTTTTATGCTTCAGACTAGTATGTTACTACTTCCGGTACATATTGATCTTGTAGCCGTTTTGGGATAAACATTGTCGATCATAGAACATTTATAAGGTTTGCATTATATACATATATGTTGCTGTTTCTGTCACATTTCACAACAAGGAATTACACTTTTAGCCAGTTAGTAATGTGTATGTACAGTTGGTAACCTGTCCTGATATTTTTGGCTTTTTGGAGGCGGGACTTTCCCGAAGGATTCCTTTAAGTCCATTCTTTTTGCAGCGTTCATTTCAAAAAGTGCATCAAGGCGTTCCTCTTTGTTATAGATATGTGACAAAGACGACAGTAACTGGTCAATTCGATCGGGGAACATGTCGATCTTGCCTTCGATCGTGTTGTTTCCTCGTACATCTTCCGGTGAGAGGACGCCCTTATCCGCCGTGCCCAATCCGGTCCACAACTTGAAGCGATTCATCATGAAATCAACAATTTCATACTCGTTGTTCTGCTTGGCAATATCTGACCGTACCGCTCCGAACGTTTCGTTTAGGATAGACAACAGCATGTTGACAACAATGAAAGTTATCGTGACGACGTAAGCGAAAATGAAGATTTGTGTCATAACTGGTTCCACCATCTTCATTTCGTAAATATCAAACTTGCCCATCATCATGGTGAGACCGGATTCACAAGCCGTGATAAAAGTCTTGAATGACGTTAGACTTCCAGCATAGACCAAGTAGAAAAGTTGAATGAATGCCAAGAAGACGATACTGAATATTATGCTGAAGTGCATCAAGTCTCTGCAGGAATTCTTTAAAGTTGAGGCCAGTAATGACATACGCTTGTTGAATCGCAGAAGTTTGAGGAATTTTAGTGACGCAAAAAAGACTAACCACCCAATAATATAACTGAATATTTCACTCCATGCTCCCACGTACTGAAATTTCATATACTCGTTACCATGGGAAATTTTAAATCGTTCTGTTAGTCGGTTAGTTTCAAACATACGATAGAAGTAGATAACAATGGCTGTCACAGACATCGAACATATTCCAAGTTCCACTAAATTCCAGAACTGTTTGAAATAAGCGAAATTTTCTTTCGTGATGCCCCTTAGCAGTTGGAAAATGAAGAAAAGTGTGAAAGCAAAGTAGACAATCTCACAGGCGATCTGGAAGAGCATCACATCAGTCATGTATGGCAGAAGCATCACGGGTTCAAAACGATAGGACGGAAATATACCCTGACTAGGACGGACTTCCAAAAGCAAGGTAGCAATTCCAAATAAATTGATTCCGGCATTGTAAACGGTGAATTCCACGAATATCGCGCGAGTATACCTATCAACCCAACCCTCATTTTCAAGACTCTGGAATTTGTTTCTGAGTAACGTTGCGTTTCCACGCAAACGTACCACGTACCCCCCACCGCTGTACAGAGACCTGTCTCCCATGTAAGGATGTCCGTCCAATACGCTGGCCGTGGTGTAGCGGTATTCCTCTTTTCGATTATTATATGTAGTATTTTGGTAAGCAGGATTCCATCCAACTCCGTATTCATTCTCGTCGTGTTCCTGCATATCGTACTCATCATTACACTCGTGTATAACGGTCTGCATTACATCGGCAACATGGCACGAGTCTGAAAAGGCAACTCATGGATTATTTTCAGGAGAATGAATTTTTAAAAAAATGATTGGTTCTGGTATAATCAACTTAGTTCTGTATTTGGCATACAGGTAAATATCTGCAATGCTTTCAAATATAAAATATTTAGTTCTGTTATTTTGGTATTTGGCATACAATTAAATATATGTACTGGTAATTTCATTCTGAATTGTGAACAAGTAATGGAAAAGTCATAGACAGATGCTCACCTCGTTTTACACGAAGTTGTCTCATTGTGGCGTATCCCATGATTCTGGACTGCTTGTCGTTGATGTAACCACGTAAAAATATGGGCTGCCCGTCATTGTACCAGACGCCTGCTCGGATGCCATCCACCAATCCACTCTTTGCCCAGACCCAGAAATCATCTTTGTTTTTTATCTGGTTGCGACAATAAAACATGTTGTCAGAATCAAAAGTTATGACATTTCTTGTATGGGAAATTTGTGCAGACCTGCACTTCATACCGTTGGCATGATACCGGCTGTATCGTCTCTGTCACAAGGCGTTGTTTTCCTTACCTTCAGGAAGTGGTGCTTGGTGTCGTTGGTGGTTATGAAGACCTTTTCTAAACTTGACTTGTAGTAGTAGGACATGTAACTACGGTTCCTGTAACTGATGACCATTAGGATCCACAAGAAAAACGAGTAAAACACAATCTCACGGACGATGCCCCACATCTTGATTTCCTTCAGTCTAACTTCACGTGCTTTTTCTAGAAGCCCCGGATCTGGAGGTTTGTATGCAGCCCTCCTTGGTTTTATGATGCTGTCTGAAAAACAGCAAGTAGTTAATGGATTAGTTCAGAAGTGTTACAGGTTTCGTTCATGCACATTTTTTGATGTTGTAGTGTGTCTGTGGACGAGGAGAACACAATTCCTGGGCTTTTGACCCCTTTCTGCTTCTTATTTATTATCTTATGAAGTGGGTAATATGAATACTAGCATTGTGAAATGAAAATATTGTAAGTTACAGTATGTTAGTATTTAATAAAATTCAATAATATATTTTCTCGATACAAATTTTGGTTGCTTGTCTTTGCAAAAACTGTTGTTTGATCAATATCTTATGTACATATTTCATTTAATTGCTGTCAAAGCTTAACATTTCTTGAAACATCTAATTCATGATATTTGATTTATTAGCAATAATTTGTTGTGGTACGTCACATACAACGGCATATCGATTGCAAATCTTATTACCTCACAATATATGTCAAGTGTTTGTTAACAATTGAAAAAAACCCCGAAAGATTACGAGTTTTCAACAACTATAGTAGTTAAATTTGGAAATAACTGGATCCTTCACATTTCTTTACGGATAAAATAACTCAAACCTAGAGGTGGTGCGGACATTTGGGGTGGCACTGGAGTTACAGGATTAATTAATCAATTATGGGTGAAAGCTTTAAAACCTTTCGTTTCTCTATATCAGAAGTGGACAACGGGACGCTAGACAGCCATGATAACTATTGCCACTTGGCTCGGTCAGTTAATATTTTTTCCAAACTGTTGACTTTTTCAGCAGATAATGCATTACCACTGTCTATGTCATGAAGATATTCCTCGTCTGCTGCCAAAGGAGGCTTCTCTTCATCCTCATCATTATCTTCATCTTCATCACCTCCGGGATTTTTTATAACCAGAGAGAAGAATATTGCCGTCAGGATTACCTGCATTGTCAAATACGTGATCATTATTAAAGAGTAAGACTGCTCCGAGTATTTACGTCTCAACAGGAGGGAGAAATTCTCGAATGGGACGTAAAACAACAAAGAAATGTTTTAAAGTTTAGAAACCACAATTAGTTTCGTTGACCCTGGATATTTACTGTTTATTTAACATGTTGCAGGATTGAGCAGAATGATAAGAAATTGTTACCTGCCAATATTCACAGTGGCCTATCTTATTTTTACCTTTATTGGCTGTGTGATGAAAATCGACGTGAAGAATGAGATCAGCATGGACGTAATCCACATTTTACATTTAATATCCTGGAACATGACGCCATAGAATGTAACAAAAGCAGCAGAGACGAAGGTAGCTATCCACAACAGTATCCAACCGATAATAACAAAGCCCCAAGGAAGATCCCAGGATTTTTTCTTTTTCTTTTTGTCTGCATTGTCGGCCAAATCTACCACTGACATTGATGTCCCGCTCCTAGTGAGTGCAGTCTCCGGCCTATTTCCTTCCAGGAGTTTAGACGGAGTAAGACAGGAAGGTTCACCAGAACCTTTCAGTGTAGGATGGACGTCAAATACAGATGCAACTGGTTTTGATTTTTCCTTCAGTGCCTCTGCCACACGTGATGGTCGCTTGTTTCGAGGTCGAGATTTTCGGAAGATGAGGATGATCAAGAAGCTGACAGGGAACACGATTATGTTGCTCACTACGCCAATGTATATCTTAAATGAATTTAAGTTTCAATTGTGAAAAGACATAACTTCAAAAACATCCGTGCACTAACGTTTACTAATTTGTCACTAAAATTGGATAATAAAATTCTAAACTCAGTACCTGTTCAGGAGTTAGAGCGAAGGGACCAAACGTAAACGCATTTTGTTGTGAATCTCCTTTCTCATAAAACATGGCGTTGGTCAGCATGGACATGAACAGAAGACACAGACAGCAAGACACACGCTGGACTCGTGTAAATCTGCTCTGGGGAGGTCTGGCCAATACCGAGAACCACAGATGACCATCACTAAGGCTTTTCGTTGATTTTTCTGTGAATAGGTGACTGAATTCCGTCATCTGTTCCTTACCAGCTACCGGTATCAGACGATCAATCTACAACATAAGGAAAGTGAACGGAAGGCATGGTAAGCCAAGTATATACCGTAGATTCTTAAATGTACGCGAAGAATTTATTATCGCGTAATTTTGCGAGAAGCATCGCTTGCAAATTAAATTTACTCGCTTTTATGTTTATATTGCTGAAATACATACAAAAAGTCTTTATCTACAGACCACTCGCGAAGTCATGGTCTCGTGATCTACATACCACTCGCGAAGTCATGGTCTCGTGATCTACATATCACTCGCGAAGTCATGGTCTCGTGATCTACAGACCACTCGCGAAGTCATGGTCTCGTGATCTACAGACCACTCACGAAGTCATGGTCTCGTGATCTACATACCACTCGCGAAGTCATGGTCTCGTGATCTACAGACCACTCGCGAAGTCATGGTCTCGTGATCTACAGACCACTCTCGAAGTCATGGTGTCGTGATTTGACTTGTACGTGTCATTTTGCGATATTAAGTACTCGCGTAAATTAAGGAATCTACAGTATTTAATTTTCCGTGATATGTACAGATGTAAATTCAATTTGGAAATTGCAAAATAATTTACCATTCCATCATCTTCTTCTACTGCAAACCATTTATTGCAGATGAAGATATATTTCTGATCTGTCTGTACATCACGCACAACAACATTTCGCATGTACCAGGAGGCGAATTTTCCCTTTCCTGTATTATCGTGCCATATGTGGAGGTAGTTTAAAGCTCCTAGTGGTCTAAATCATAAAAATGCTATTCATTTGTTATATGTAGATGGTGTATTGTTACGAAAATAAGCATAAATCTACAACCATGATTTTCTTGATTCTTGGTGAAACTCTAAATAGAATAGTTAAAAGTTTCTTGTTCATTTCACCACTTTAAGACCGTCAGAGGTTAGGAAGTCTCTCAAAAGGATGAAAACGAACCAAATAAATAAATCACTACTGTTTGCATTTGAATACTTTACAGCTGTTTCTGTTGTAGTTTCACCACCTGTTATTCCAGTGCTTACCTCGATACAGACATGAGGAAGCCCTCCACCCCTCCCCGTTGCAAGATTTTTCTCTTGTTGTCACTGAACGTTCTAACATCCGTCTCATCTTCTTCACCAGAGAGAATGAAACTCACCTACAGGTAGACGGAGTCGTTTTAAAACCCTTTCATTGTTCATGTAAACTTTATGATACACTTTTTGGCACTCTGTTTTCCCCTAAAATAGCTCTTACAAGTTTATAATTGTTATTTCGGATTTCAAAAATTTCGATTGAGCATCACTGAAGAGACATTATTTGTCAAAATGCGCATCTGGTACATCAAAATTGGTACCGTTTAAGTTTTACATTATGACCCCTAGGTCGAGGCCTCTGCTGGTAGACTGTTAGTCCCCGAGGGTCTCTACAGCCCAGTAGCTAAGTACTTCGTTACTAGCTTGAAAATACGGATGTATATTTAATTGCTGAGATAAAATTTAGAAATTAATTTCAAAATTAAGGATTATCTCCCTCATGCATAGCTCTTATCCTTAGACGAATTTGACTCCACTTTTTTGGCACTCTGTTTTCCCCTAAAATAGCTCTTACAAGTTTATAATTGTTATTTTGGATTTCAAAAATTTCGGCTGAGCATAACTGAAGAGACATTATTTGTCGAAATGCGCATCTGGTGCATCAAAATTGGTACCGTACAAGTTTTTACATACATTCAATATTAAATTCATCTTACACTAGACCCAGTTCCAGCATTGCGTCTCATTCCTGTGACAACAACAATTTCATAGTAATATTTGTCCTTTTTGTTGTTATCTGCTAAAGGAGTCAGACCGAGCTAAAAGAAACATAAAAAGACAATTGATTTGAGAGAAAAAGCATTTCTAGGATATTTCCACTCACACATGTAGCAACAAATCCTTACATCGTTTCAAACACTATTAATTCCCAATTATAGATCCTCAGTTCACAAGGATTTTGATATTGCATACCATTTCTACGTCCTTCTTATCCTGATATCTGGCCCAGATAACAGCGGCGATGTAGACAACGACAATCACGATCTCTGTGATGTAAAGTGTGGGGTTCTTAAAGAAGTCCATATTGGAAAAGACGAAGTTCCAGTCAATAGTGTTCGGCACAACGACCCACCCGCCAGCGAACGTGGTCATGTGAGTACAAACACACTGAACATGTCTGCTGTTTGTCAAGGAACCAACCTAAGAGCAAACCAGGAAGAATATAATATTTATATACCCCCGATATATTTATATCATACACATATGAACTTGATATTAAGTAAATATACAATACAGATTGCGAGGTTCTCACATTAGAGAAAGATAATTTTTGTACAAAAGTTGATCCTCTGAAAGCACTTAAACATACCTTTTAGCAAGGAATTAATGATTACCGAAATGTTGATATACAAAAAAAAATCTAGGAATTTGAGCAAATTTTCGCTGAGGAAAACCAATCCCATTGATTTAAATTTTTTAAGAGCATATAGCACAGGGGATTCACACTACTTGCATGTGATACATTGTATACAGTTTTGTTTATTCATAAGGGATAATACGGATCATCTTTTCAATTCAAAATTCCAGAATTCTTTTTACTTCACATCCTCTTGTGTCCCAGTCATTAATTGTTTCATTGAAGAACTGGCAGGTGGAGCTGACAGTCTGAATGGTGTAGTTTGTAGAGAATCTCCCACTTCCTCCAGGGAACGTGGGCGGAACGTGAGATTTAGACGTGTAATAGTCATGTTCCACACTGGACATCTGTCTGACCCCAAGTGTCACTTGACCCTGGTAACCATTGACAACGTCACTTCCGACGAAACATGTATACGGATCTGGCGTATTGTCTGTTCCAAATGAACCTGGTCAGAAAAGAAACGTCGACAAAATGGAACAATATCTTTTAAATCTATTTCCTAGTTACGTAAGTCAATAGAATGATAAAATTTAATCATATAAATCTAAATTATTAACATATCATAATCAAGACAATATTTCTAGAGCCAAGATACTCCAGGTATGTTGGATGCGTTTTTTGAAGGAGAAATATGTTCATGCATTTCCTTACTTAAAAATCATGACAAACCTTTGTATTCCATTCTGCTAGGCACCATGCACACGTGATCGAATGCGTTTGAAATGTTTTTAATGTCCCCAAACTTGACCAACACCAAAAACTGTTGGTTCAGGTCTTCCAGTCGGAACCGAACTTGTAGAGCTCCGCGGGAGGAAGTGATTTCTGTTGTGTGATAAAAGAAGTACTCCCAATCCCTGTTTGGTATAAAAGGAACAACATATTCCTCCCCCGGTACCGGCATGTTTTTGTCCAGGGGAACTTTCATCGTAATTGGTTCTGCTGCTTGAGTAACTTTGATAGGAGAATCGCTGCTGTCAAA
Source organism: Ostrea edulis (assembly GCF_947568905.1). Classification (NCBI taxonomy): domain Eukaryota; kingdom Metazoa; phylum Mollusca; class Bivalvia; order Ostreida; family Ostreidae; genus Ostrea; species Ostrea edulis. The sequence goes on along the minus strand of NC_079167.1, from coordinate 22,249,103 downwards.
CATCTCAATGTTAAGAGAGCCGCTGTATCTGGATAAGTCTTTGGCTTGGGGAGTGAATGCATGTGGAGCATAGATGGAGTAAGAGGACTGAAGTGAAATGAAGATCAAGATTATTTATCACATGATATAATGAAAGATAAAACTAATTTGCATTGAAATGAACTTCATTTTGAATTCATTTCACCTGACTTAAAGAAGGCACCTGATCCTACCTTTGGCGTTTCCAGGGATCCATGTTTGCCCTACTCTCAATCTTGTATTTTTAAAGGGTTTATGCGATTGATCACTGTTCATTATCTTCACCCCTATTCATTACTGTTTTGCAAAGAACAATATCGTTTCAGTCATCTATAATATATATGGAATACTTACTTGTACAACTACTGTCTCATTTGGATTGCAGGTGTCCATGAGCGAGCACCAGTTTGGCAGCTTGAAGCTTCCATCTCCAAGATCAATTGTCTTGTTGGAAAACTTATCTGCTCGGTTTTTCTCAAATTCAAGAACAATGGAGGTTGTAAAAATTTTCACTGGAGTCTCTCCCTCTACCAAACTTTTCTTGAAGATTGACCGGAGCTTGGAATAAACAGTGCCTGCCGTGTTCTGTACTCCTTGGGTCTGTAGTACAAGAAGAAGGATATGGGACTTAACAAATTTTGAAATTTCATGGTAGTTGTGCAAACCCAATCCGAGTCTATATTTTTAGTATGATGGAATAGATATATGATTTTCATGATTCTTGCAACCAAACTATATAAGCGATATATACCTCGTAATGCATCGAAAGGTTTTATTTTAGCATGCCTTCTTAAACCTAACATACATGATTTTATACTAATAATCAAGTTTTTATTTCAGAATTAAACATTACTTCTATATTCAAATTTTTATTTAGTAAGAATCCTTAAACTTTATATATATATTCAAACTATTTCTTAGCCTGCATTCTTCCATTTTACTTTTTAGGATTTCAGCAGTTCTAAGGGCTATTATAATTTACATAGTTGAATAGGACTCACAGTGGCACTCTGGAAATCTTCATTAGTATACGCTAGTAGTTTCTTGTTTGCTCTATCACGGTTAATGATACCGGATGGAATAGCTAGAAGAAATGCATATTGAATTGTTCATGTATTTGAATTGTATCTACTCTATGCAAACAGGAATATACTCTCGTATGTAGTTGATACATAGGCTCCCACACATTAGTTTTGGTGTATTTGAAACTTTCTCTCACCTTTCTCCAAAGATTCCAAATCTGTGTCGTAATGTGCGAATGGCTCGACCGATTCCATGTCACCGTTCGTAGGATATTCAGTGTGTACGTTTCCTGCCTGTAAACAACAATACCGTGTCGATTTTTATTGGACAGCCACAGTAGAGTTCATCTCTAGGAAACACATTATTGCAAAACACACTTCTAGCGAAGTGCTGGAGGACGAATAATTTTGATTCGTTACAAACATAATGTTATATCCATTAAGTTCATAATGTGTTTAAAACTACAGGGAATGAAAATCATTTCGCTGTAAGTGTGTTCGCTGTAACCAAATTTTACTGTATTTGTAAGATCAACATGACATGCAAACTTATTGAGTATTGTTTGATATTTCAAGGCATAAAAAGAACCTCAATTAGATTGGAGAGAGTGTTGATTATTCCCTCGGCAGCAAGCGTCAGTTCTTCTATAGGGATTTCATCGGCCTGAACTTCCAGAGTGTTCATCATTTTTAGTGTCACATTCTTGATGCCTTCCTATTTGAAGGAGATAAGATCAGATACATGAATAGAACAATTTTGCATCATATGAAGTGATATCTACCTAATTAACTTACCTGACATTTTCTTGCACAGTTTTCTGTGTACTTGATAACTTCGGTACAGGTACTAGCCGTTTGAGCCACAGATGAGGTGAGATCTACCTAATTAACTTACCTGACATTTTCTTGCACAGTTTTCTGTGTACTTGATAACTTCGGTACAGGTACTAGCCGTTTGAGCCACAGATGAGGTAAGATCTACCTAATTAACTTACCTGACATTTTCTTGCACAGTTTTCTGTGTACTTCGTAACTTCGGCACAGGTACTAGCCGTTAGAGCCACAGATGAAGGGGTGGATATGGTGATCTTTTGTAATGCGTCTGCTATCTGGTTTGTAATCTGCAAGTACAGGTGATTTTCCAGTGAATTAGATCCATTTAGTAAAAAAATAATCATTTATTTACACGGAAACATGTCAAAATCACAGGTGTGTAAGACATAGTTGTTCCATTTATAGATGTTTTAGTAAGAATTGAAAAATGTAAAAACCATTGACTGAAGAAATGCCACGTGATGTGTTACCTGAGCATATGCCTCTCTTTCTTTCTGGTATTTTTCTTCTTTTTCGAATGTTGTCAATGTCTTTAAAAGAAAAGATATTTAGGTTTGAACTGTTTAATATCAAACATAATATCAAACACAGGAACATAAAAAACTTATAAATTTCTGCTTCATGGTTCATTAAGGCTGTAGGTAGAGTTACATTTAAGGTGAAGGTTAGGACGACAGGTAGAATTACATTTAAGGTGAAGGTTAGGGCGACAGGTAGAGTTACATTTAAGGTGAAGGTTAGGACGACAGGTAGAGTTACATTTAAGGTAAAGGTTAGGGCGACAGGTAGAGTTACATTTAAGGTGAAGGTTAGGGCGACAGGTAGAGTTACATTTAAGGTGAAGGTTAGGGCGACATGTAGAGTTACATTTAAGGTGAAGGTTAGGGTGACAGGTAGAGTTACATTTAAGGTGAAGGTTAGGGCGACAGGTAGAGTTACATTTAAGGTGAAGGTTAGGACGACAGGTAGAGTTACATTTAAGGTAAAGGTTAGGGCGACAGGTAGAGTTACATTTAAGGTGAAGGTTAGGGCGACAGGTAGAGTTACATTTAAGGTGAAGGTTAGGGCGACATGTAGAGTTACATTTAAGGTGAAGGTTAGGACGACAGGTAGAGTTACATTTAAGGTGAAGGTTAGGGCGACAGGTAGAGTTACATTTAAGGTGAAGGTTAGGGCGACAGGTAGAGTTACATTTAAGGTGAAGGTTAGGACGACAGGTAGAGTTACATTTAAGGTGAAGGTTACATTTAAGGTGAAGGTTAAGACGACAGGTAGAGTTACATTTAAGGTGAAGGTTAGGGTGACAGGTAGAGTTACATTTAAGGTGAAGGTTAGGGCGACAGGTAGAGTTACATTTAAGGTGAAGGTTAGGACGACAGGTAGAGTTACATTTAAGGTGAAGGTTAGGACGACAGGTAGAGTTACATTTAAGGTGAAGGTTAGGGCGACAGGTAGAGTTACATTTAAGGTGAAGGTTAGGGCGACAGGTAGAGTTACATTTAAGGTGAAGGTTAGGACGACAGGTAGAGTTACATTTAAGGTGAAGGTTAGGGCGACAGGTAGAGTTACATTTAAGGTGAAGGTTAGGACGACAGGTAGAGTTACATTTAAGGTGAAGGTTAGGGCGACAGGTAGAGTTACATTTAAGGTGAAGGTTAGGACGACAGGTAGAGTTACATTTAAGGTGAAGGTTAGGGCGACAGGTAGAGTTACATTTAAGGTGAAGGTTAGGGCGACAGGTAGAGTTACATTTAAGGTGAAGGTTAGGGCGACAGGTAGAGTTACATTTAAGGTGAAGGTTAGGGCGACAGGTAGAGTTACATTTAAGGTGAAGGTTAAGACGACAGGTAGAGTTACATTTAAGGTGAAGGTTAGGGCGACAGATAAAGTTTCATTTAAGGAGGAATAACACATCAGAGAAATCTGATATAGATGAAAATTGGAGGATATGTACAATGATAGTTTGAAATTGAAAACTTTAACATTTACTTATCTAGTCAAAAAAGTTTTCAGTAGAAAGTGATTATGAAAAAATTAAAAACCCCTGCTGAACTCGAACCCACGATATACAGATCATCAGTCGACACATTAACGGAATGAGCTACACAGCTACATGTAGGTAATCAAATCTAAAAGGAACATACAAATAATATCTATATCTTTATTCATGTTTTATAATGAAGTTAACCATTATGACCTCCTTTAGGTGAAGATTAACGTTACGGGTAGGGTTACCCTTTAGGTGAAGGCTAAGCAATATGCAGGGTTTGAGTTATTCGTGAACGCTAATCTACGATTAGTTGTAACAAGTCTTTAGTGTCACATCTTGGGGTACCCAGTTACCTTGTCAAAAGGATCTGTCCGATTGTTGTAGTGCGGACCGAGCCCTGTAGCAGTTTGAGTTCCGGCCACGTCTACGCCAGCGTACTCTACAACGTCAGTTTGAAACGTCAGAGCAGGTTTAGTAGAAGAATAAAATAATGGTTTCTAAGACAGAAATATTCCCATTAGAACTCCAATACTACTCTGTGATCCAAATAAATTCTAGGATTGAAATGTGAAAGACCAATTCCTGGCTACATGTAATGTAAAATTGAATAACTCTATATTCAGTAAACCGAAATGTCGTGAATGCTATATAATTCTATGTTTATACTTTCACGGAACTAATGATATTATGAATAGTTATTGGAAACATGCAAATGTGGGATACATTTCATACCTCTCTAACTACATTCATGTCAGATCTACCGGTATTTATTTCCATGATGACATGCTTCATATATCAATATATAATTAGCATACCATGTACTTATGGAGTACAGGCTATTTCTATTGGTTAATAGATATTCATGCATCAGTTCGTGATCCAGTCATGTGATCAAATGCTATTATATGCGTGCAGTCATTGTGAGTACGATAAAACTCATGCGGATAACCTTACCTCGGTGGAAATATCAAACCACATATTCAGGCATAATCTCGCACCTGTGGAATCTTACATAGATATACATTAATCCACACATGAAGATATATCGTTAAATAAAATTGGATGCAAACTACTCATGCATATTAACCTGATGTTCCGTTCTTACTCGCCATATTGATCATACTGGCATACAGCAGGGACACCTCATTCACTTGACTTAAGTCAGCTCTTGCTAATGCCAGGTCAAGTTCATCCTTAATTTGCACTTGCATTTTCTCCAATTTTTGAACAACTTGATCTTTCGCAAGAGGTTTCACCTAAATCAGAAAATTTGCATTTAGATTACATGTTTCTGTTCTTAACGTTCAGCAACAAAATATAATCTTATATTTTGGAAAATGAAACTTTAGAATTTTTTTTGATTTCAATGAATTACCTTATGTTTATACTGTATTTTATAATATTACAGAATTACCTTATGTTTGTACTGTATTTTATAACATTACAGAATTACCTTATGTTTGTACTGTATTTTATAATATTACCTTATGTTTGTACTGTATTTTATAATATTACCTTATGTTTGTACTGTATTTTATAATATCACAGAATTATCTTATGTTTGTACTGTATTTTATAATATTACCTTATGTTTGTACTGTATTTTATAATATTACCTTATGTTTGTACTGTATTTTATAATATCACAGAATTATCTTATGTTTGTACTGCATTTTATAATATTATCTTATGTTTGTACTGTATTTTATAATGTTACAGAATTACCTTATGTTTGTATTGTATTTTATAATATTACAGAATTACATTATGTTTGTACTGTATTTTATAATGTCACAGAATTATCTTATGTTTGTACTGTATTTTATAATATTATCTTATGTTTGTACTGTATTTTTTAATGTTACAGAAATACCTTATGTTTGTATTGTATTTTACAATATTACAGAATTATCTTATGTTTGTACTGTATTTTATAATATTACAGAATTACCTAATGTTTGTACTGTATTTTATAATATTACAGAATTACCTTAAGTTTGTACTGTATTCTATAATATTATCTTATATTTGTACAGTATTTTATAATATTATACTATGTTTGTACTGTATTTTATAATATTACAGAATTACCTTATGTTTGTACTGTATTCTAAAAAATTATCTTATGTTTGTACTGTATTTTATATTATTACAGAATTACCTTATGTTTGTACTGTATTTTATAATGTTACAGAAATACCTTATGTTTGTACTGTATTTTATAATGTTACAGAATTACCTTATGTTTGTACTGTATTCTATAATGTTACAGAATTACCTTATGTTTGTACTGTATTTTATAATGTTACAGAATTATCTTATGTTTGTACTGTATTTTATAATATTACAGAATTACCTCATGTTTGTATGGTATTTCATAATGTTACAGAATTACCTTATGTTTGTACTGTATTTTATTATATTACAGAATTACCTCATGTTTGTATGGTATTTTATAATGTTACAGAATTACCTTATGTTTGTACTGTATTTTATAATATTACAGAATTACCTTATGTTTGTACTGTATTTTATAATGTTACAGAATTACCTTATGTTTGTACTGTATTTTATAATATTACAGAATTACCTTATGTTTGTACTGTGTTTTATAATATTACAGAATTACCTAATGTTTGTACTGTATTTTATAATGTTACAGAATTACCTTATGTTTGTACTGTGTTTTATAATGTTACAGAATTACCTAATGTTTGTACTGTATTTTATAATGTTACAGAATTACTGTATGTTTGTACTGTATATTATAATATTACAGAATTACCTTATGTTTGTATTGTATTTTATAATATTACAAAATTACCTTATGTTTGTACTGTATTTTATAATATCACAGAATTACCTTATGTTTGAACTGTATTTTATGATATTACCTTATGTTTGTACTGTATTTTATAATATTATCTTATGTTTGTATTGTATTTTATAACATTACAGAATTACTTTATCTTTGTACTGCATTTTATAATATTATCTCATGTTTGTACTGTGTTTTATAATGTTACAGAATTACCTAATGTTTGTACTGTATTTTATAATGTTACAGAATTACCTCATGTTTGTACTGTATTTTATAACATTACAGAATTACCTTATCTTTGTACTGTATTTTATAATACTATCTCATGTTTGTACTGTGTTTTATAATGTTACAGAATTACCTAATGTTTGTACTGTATTTTATAATGTTACAGAATTACCTCATGTTTGTACTGTATTTTATAATGTTATAGAATTACTGTATGTTTGTACTGTATTTTATAATATTACAGAATTACCTCATGTTTGCACTGTGTTTTATAATATTACAGAATTACCTTATGTTTGTACTGTATTTTATAATGTTACAGAATTACCTTATGTTTGTACTGTATATTATAATATTACAGAATCACCTTATGTTTGTACTGTATTTTATAATGTTACAGAATCACCTTATGTTTGTACTGTATATTATAATGTTATAGAATCACCTTATGTTTGTATTGTATTTTATAATGTTACAGAATTACCTTATGTTTGTACTGTATATTATAATATTACAGAATCACCTTATGTTTGTACTGTATTTTATAATGTTACAGAATTACCTTATGTTTGTACTGTATATTATAATATTACAGAATCACCTTATGTTTGTACTGTATTTTATAATGTTACAGAATAACCTTATGTTTGTACTGTATTTTATAATATTACAGAATTACCTTATGTTTGTACTGTATATTATAATATTACAGAATGACCTTATGTTTGTACTGTATTTTATAATATTTTCTTATATTTGTACGGTATTTTATAATATTATCCTATTTTGTACGGTATTTTCTAATATTACAGAATTACCTTATGTTTGTACTGTATTTTATAATATTACAGAATTACCTTATGTTTGTACTGTATTTTATAATATTACAGAATTACCTTATGTTTGTACTGTGTTTTATAATATTACAGAATTTTTGAATGTGAATTTACCTGTACAGATCCTACATTAAAGTCAACCGAGGCTCCATAAGCGTCAGCGATGCGAACAAATATCAACATTGTGTTATTGTTATAATCCGGTCCCACCGGAAGTTGCACCCTGTAGGAGGAAGCACCACCAAAGATCACTAGGCGCTCCTGAGTATCGTCTTGAAAGGTAGCTATTTAAAAAAAACAATTTTCGTTTTAAGGATGGAATTTTATCACCATTCACAGAAATGAGAAATGAGATGATATTATCAATATGTATGTGCATTTTTTTCAGATATGAAAGAAATGTGGGTCATGAATCTACACTACTCTTCCTTACTAACATGTGTAACATTTTACGTTAAATCGTAGTTTGGGGTACTTGAATCGTTGGAGGCTCTATTTTCAGTGGAATTAACAACATAGTACGCCTTGAAATATTACTTTATTCCCTCATATGAAAAATTTAAAAGTACAGACTTTTGTCTCCCGAATGGCAAAATCGCAGCGAGAATATATTTTCAAACCTATAGGATTACGTCATAGTTGGAAAAAGCAACAGAGTACAGTGCATTTGCATGATTTTTTAAAACTTGCTTCCCATCTTGCGTCAAATTTAGATGCCCTACTTGAAATATTTTCCTATAAAAAATCAGGAGAGCATTTTTTTCTCTTGTAATCTGAAACCCCTACACTATTTTATGTCGTTAAACGCCTCATTACACCAATATCATCTGATATTAAAATAAAACAATGAAAAATCTTAGCAGTAAATGTATGACAGAAGTGCCGTTAAATGTACACATACTCTTAAAATTTCAGAGGAAAATCGGTCTAACTTATGGATTATTGATTTTAGCAATGTTAATTAGTTCTGCTTTGCAAATACACAGACATATGTTCATACTGGGTATTTATGTTGCAAATTAGGGCATTTGTAATAAATCACTAGAATATACGATGTATTCATGTTTTATTGGAATTTCGAAGTTCTTTGCCAAATTTGTGTGGGAAGATTGTAACCTTGAACTATCCTTGACACAAAAAATAATACCCATTTTTTCTGTAATTCAAAAGAGTGTGTACATTCTATATTTTTGAGTATAATATATCACGTGTTTAATGCATATGAAAAGAATTCTTAATACCAGTATATATGCATTATGATGTTTCGAACAAATATTTTTCGGCAATTAAATAGTTAAAACTAAAACATATTCGGTGCTATTCATCAGTCAATGATTTTCGTAATATGTTAAACTCGTTAATATTTCCGTAAATTAAAAGAAAGGAATCACCATAAATTCTGTAAGACTCTATGCCATCTTCATCAATCCACCCAGAACACGTGACCTGGAAGTTAGATTCAGTCACCACGCCGACAGAGGGCGTTATAGTGCAAGTTCCATTCCGAGGCGGGTCGTTCAAGAATAATTTCATGTAGGCTTTAGCTTCCTGTCCATCCTCACGCTTAGCACAAAGTTCCACGAGATACGTCTTCACAGATTGGTCCAAACCGAACATGGTGGTTTTGACGGCGATATTATTCGAATGAACTCCTGTCAACACATAAAAATGAATGTCAATTCTTCCTAAAATAAAGATTGTAAGCTATCATAACGCATATGGATAATTATTGGATTGCAATGTTAAAATAACTGGGTTCAAAATTGTTTCTTTCGTACAGAATATCACAAATATATTGCAAACGCTGTCAAGGAAAGCAAAGGAGTTAATCTATGAAATTGATCTAAAGTCTACTGCAAAATGACACAAAGCGGTATAGAAGTATCGAAAATGTGGATGAATTCTACATTTTAATGTGACAGGTTTTCATATTACTAGTATCGATTTAGAATTATTTCAAAGTAGACACCAGCCAGCTGTGCTGAAAAACTATACAGACGTACTCTAAAGTCCTTGCTCTCAATGACATCGAGGTGCGTACGCCATTTTTGTCAGCTTTACCAAGTGAAATCTTAATAACTTTGATTTGACTTGGTTGTAATCAGTATAACTTGTTCCTTTTGTGACTATTGAACTTCTTTATTATTCTTACCGGAAAAGAATGGTACATTTTGAACATATTGATTTTAGTGAATAACACCGAAAATATAACTGATTGTTTGGTTGAAACCTTTATTGATCAACACAATTATTCGGATTTTTTTTCTCGAAAATGCAATAGTTTTTCATTGGAATATCTAGAAAGAGTCAAATTTTTTTTTATCAGTCTTACATGTAAATGTGAAAGACAGCCTTACACGTATACAGCATCGTAAGCCTCGATATCTCACAAGACAAGTACCAGTAGTCCAGAAAGAAACACGTGCTGCTTTGAAATGAATCCACTTCTACCTTGGGCCTAAAGGTTTTGGGTCCACATTCATATGTTAGTTATGGTCGACTGTATCTTTGATGTGCATGTGTTTATTTCTTATACATGTATTTACATTGGTGACCAATATAGAACAATGTTGTCTTATAGAATTTTAGATTGAGACGCAGAAATGATTTTTTTAAGATTATCATCGGTAACAACTCAATTATGACGACAAAGTTCACTCACATAGCTGTGTATTCATACGCTATAGTCACGATTCTGTTTAATAGTGTTATATATGGGAAAACATCGGTAATTGTAAACATTAGGGTATACATATAACTATATATATCTTGTAAATGAAAAGGTGAAGATAAACGAACAGGGATCAATCTCATAACTCTTAGAAGGAAAACAAAATTAAGAGTTGGGCAAACATGGACTCCCCGATAAACCAGAGGTAGGATCTGGTGCCTTAGAGGAGTAAGCATCCCCAGTCGACTGGGTTGAACTCACGACCTGCGGAACCAAATCTCCTAGTAGCGTGTAACCAACGCGCTATACCGCTCGACCATCTAGGCAAGTCATACATACATGTATATATATATATATATATATATATATATATATATATATATATATATATATATATATATCTTGTGCGCCTTGTCCAATGACAATTCCAGATTTGATTGATAGCCCAGCAGTATTCATATCAGAAATAATTACTATGATTATAAGCCAAGGATTATCAAAAAGTCGGTCAAAACACACAAAAAAGTCTATAAAAATTGTCAAGAAAATCTGAAATATCAATGAAAGCTTACCAATTACTCCTGAAATGTGGTTTCAAAGTATTAAGCATGCGCAGTGATGTGCAAAAATGATAAGAAATTTTGTTAGTAAATCCAATTGTTAACTTGAAATCAACCAAAGATGAATATATATTATTAAGTAATCAAACATATCTTATATAACATGTGCACATTGGTAATGAATACATGTTCATATTAACAAGATAAGAACAACACATAAGTATGTTAGTTACTGAATATTCATTCATGGGCGGAAAAGATTTTAAAAGTGCAAATTAAGTCAAAATTAACCAAATGATATTCAAATGAATCGAAAGATAAGAATAAATCAAATCAAATACAAAATACAGTTAGGAACCAACTGCCGCGTAGTTAAAAAAAAATTTCAAATATTTGTGAATAACTGTTTTTAAACATGTGGCATATTTCTTCGTTAAAATAGAAGCATATCTCTATTGGTGATACTGTAAAAACACCCTAATTCTTAGTAACTTCCCCCCAGATCCTCTGTGATAACATTGTATAGCAGTTAGTGCACCATGTAACAAACTGACAATCGACTCCGACTTACCGTCAACATAGATTGGCAGCTCTATGATCTCTTTCCAAGTCCACTGATAATTGCTTTGATAAATTTTCCACTCGAAATTAGTGTTTGTCGTGCATCCCGTGCATTCACTAAGAAGACTAAGCCGGCTGGATGGACGCACCAACTGTCCCCCGGGACGAGGTATACAGAGAGACGAGCCGCACCTACACAAACACAAGACCTAAATTCCTGTGTCTTTCTCAACATTTCACTCATAATAATGACCTGCAATGGGTTTTCTTAATAGAATATCTCCTTCGTGGATAATATTTAAAATTAATTATGCAAATACATATATTTTCTCTCCAACTGCATACTTGCTTAGATGATAAACACGAAAAGGGCTTAATTCGAATTCATGAGCTCTGCACAGAAACAATATGAGTGTGATGGATCAGCTTATCGAAAACAGCAAATGAACAGAACTTGTTTTGTGTTGTGAAATTTTGTTTCATGATGTGAAAATATGAATTGACACATTTCAAGATAAACATTGTAAACCTGGTTAATGATACGTGTATGGCATACAACCGAATGAAAAGGTGAATATAGCGAACAGTGATCAATCTCATAACTCCTATAAAGAATACAAATTAAGAGTAGGGCAAACATAGACCCTGGACATCCGCCGTCGACCATTCACACCCGCCGTGAGCCCTATATTTCAAATGGGTAAACGAAGTAATCCGTAGTCAAAATCAGTGTGTAAAGAACGGCGTAACAATTGGCATGAAACATGCCAGACAACAGTTTACCCAAAGACAGGTTGTATTGGTAAATTAGATCATTATAACAACCATAGAATTTGCGACCCCTGTAACATCAACTTGTTTTTAGTAGCCTGCCTCGATTTAAAAACCGATCATACGCAGAACAAGCTCTTGCGTATCGAATCAGTTGATAGAGATATAAACATCATATGTAGGTAATAATGGGATATTACTACATGAATATGGGAAGTTGACGATAAAGAACCTGAATTCATAAAGTAGAATGCTTCGTTTGCCGTTAACATATGTGTTTAATAAAACATTTAAGTATGAAGCACATGTGGAAGACTCTAGATCTGTGGTGTCTTTTACTTTTATTTCACTGGAATATAACGATTCAACATATGATTAAAATGATTATTGTTACTAATAAAACGTCGTCGATATATCTAAATATCGAGTTGAAGGCCACAGAAAGAGAATTTCTTTTCATGTAGAAGCTTTTGACTAAAATATGCCTCATAAGAATATAAAAACAGATTAGCTAAATAAGAGCACAATTCGTGCTCATGGGAATTCCAACAGACTGTTGTAAGACCTGATCACCAAAGACTACAAAGATATTGTCAATGAGGAACTCCAGCATCGTTTTATTAACTTCTGAGTACTTGTACGTATAATCAGAGTGGTGTACATCAATTTAATTTTGAATGGCTAATCGCAAGATTTGAATATTTCCATTTATGTCGTAGAAGCTATTCTCTTTGATGTCAAAAAGTTAGTCTTTAATGTATTGTGAAGAATGGTCATGTAAAATGTTGAAAGGTTATACGCTTTGATGTTGTTAATTTGAGAAAAGTTTTGTAATATCAAATTTACTAAAAGTTCTTTAGAATTTTTTTTTAGAATGCACATTTAATTTACACCACTTTGGCATATGTTGTGGCACATGGTTTTCCCCGTCAAATCCGTCATAGTATATACTTTGCAAGAGATATGTTTTTTTTATTTTGATGAATAATGTTCAGTGAACGTTTCATTGAAACATGATCAAACTGTATATTGAAAACTATCTAAAACGTTGAGTTAAAATATCCTACATGAACAGTAAGTTACATCTTATCAAAGTGTGACACACACCCTTATAAAACATGTTACGGTAACCTAATAATTTATTGAAATGATTAATTAGCTCATCAAGTTACTCTATCAAAGTTTGAATCTCTAGTGAAGAAAAGAATAAGATTCATCATCCTTAAGTTTATTTTCATCGAATTCATGTCGTAAATTAAAAGAATTGATTAAATGGTTATAATATACTCGGAGTCTAAAATTAAAAATGAGCATTTTTAATACTCCCACCGTGTTCATTTTAACTACTAGTATTTTCATCACTTTTTGTCAAGAACTATTTCATTGGTTGAGAGGTGTAGGTGTGTGCACAAACATTACCTGATTGTCAATTCAGGGGGATCTCCAGACACAATTTCTAATTCAGCTGTTGTTTCAGCCATTCTGTCATCTTTCCGAACTTGGACCTTGAAAACGTATGTTTGGTTAATTTGCATGTTAGCGGTATCAAAACTTAGTCTACCATCGTTCGTATTGATTCTACCCGGCCCCTGCTTAAAACATCCTCCATTGTCGGGAAGGCTACCCCCTAGTTGTGTGGTTGTGTATGGCACAAAAACATTGACATCCGGGTTAGGAAGTAGCTCATCACTCCTTCTGCACCACCAAGTGAAGTTCGCAAACGTCTAAAGAAATAAATATTTTAAAAAAACCCAAATCACCTAACATTTTGACCAATAATGATGAAAAGAGAACATTTAAGATACTTAGACACATATGAATTGCAAACAGTAAAATATCCATTGATATAGACAATGGTACAAAGAAAATTCTTACTTGGGGTAAACCGGAAGCAACATCTGGATCAAACGAATAGATCATGGGTTCAATTGTGATCATTTTAGAGTACCCTCTTTGGATCTTAGTAACACCACCAGGGTAGATTACTGCCACAAGGTCGCTCTTTTTTACTTTGATGTAGTGATTCACATTTGCACTGAAGTTTTCGTTTTTGACGAAATCTGATGATACCATTTCTATTTTATAATTGATTCTGTAAGAACCATAATCCAGAAAAAGAGGCGGAAGTGCTAGCTCTGCAGTCTCGTGAGAAGGTAAGCCTGTGACGTCAACTTCCTGTACATCTTCACCCGTGTTTTCGTCTATCCTATACACGGTCCATGTTTTTACATTGTCAAGAGTTTGTGAACAATAGATATCCGTGACACCAACAATTCTCACTCGAACACTCCTCGTCACCTCTTGTGGATAGTAAAATACTGGCTTCAAATCTTTAATGCTAACCTTGGGTTGTGAGCAATCTACATCTGATATCACATGAGTGAAATTAGCAGAGCAAGTGGAATATGCATTAAATCCTTTCACAAATACAACGAACGTGTTCATGTTTATATACTCGTGTTTGATTTCTGTTACTGGTGATAGGGCGGCTATGTAAGGGGCAGTTCCAGCGAATGTACCGCACATTAAAATGTCCCCATAAAGCTCGCCTGGGGTATTGTCACCATAATCTATGTGTACACAAGTTGCAGTACCCTGCATACCAAAAGTGATGTTAAACTTCTTCCATTGGTAGGCAGACACCTGCAGACCACCATCGTCTATATTTATATCCAGACATGGGTCTTGGAACTCAATGGATTTGGTTATGGTGACTTGATGTATAGGGTTTATCGGTTTGATTGTTAGAATATAGGATTCAGCCTGGAATAAAAGTTTTTAAAAATGCAAACATATAGTTACAAAAAAGCGAATTTAATATAACATTTGATATTTCGATTTACTGACTGCTAGGATGGAGAAGTCCAACTCGAACAATGTCTTTTCCGTTTTGTTACACGCCAGAAAGTTTATTGTTCCCTGAGCAAACACATCATAGTAAACAAGCGTCCCTATAA
This sequence comes from Ostrea edulis, assembly GCF_947568905.1. Lineage (NCBI taxonomy): Eukaryota > Metazoa > Mollusca > Bivalvia > Ostreida > Ostreidae > Ostrea > Ostrea edulis. Next base: position 22,233,834 of record NC_079167.1, on the reverse strand, counting down.
TGCAAAAAAGATATACGCTATATTTGACATTAACTCGTAAAACATGTCGATATTGAAGGTCAATAATACTTAATGACGTCAGTGGTGTATAGAAATTAGAGTGGAATATTATTTACCTGCTGTGCATGTGATGTGTACACGTAACGGTCTATCACGTGGGAAAATGTTTTTGGAAGGTCCAAATCCATCTAAGTCAGGTCCATTCAGAGGAACAATCAGCTTCCACTTAAGGACAGCATCACAACCTTCAAATTTCCTGTAGACTCCACTCTATAAAGGGCAAACAATACCATATGTTAATCACTATAGAGAAACTATAAACTCAGTGAACTTGCAAAATTCAAGTGACCAAGTCAAAGAATATCTGTTACCATGACAGTTCTAGTGATGGATGAAACTCGATTAAAGAGAGTGAACGTGGTGGCATAGTGACCAGCTTGGCCGTACGTATGGTCCATGGTGGTGCTTCCTCCGGTCGTCAGGATCGGAAAGGCAATGTCAGCAGACGTTAATCCATCTCCATAATCGAAACTCATCTTTGCATTTGTTGGAATGGGGTCGTTATAAGTGAGCGTATAGGTTATCTTCTGCACTGTTATTGTGAATAGTAATGAATGTTGTAATCTTAAGGTTACCAGGAAGACATACAAAATATAATAAATTCTCTACTTTACATTTTGCATCATATTTTATTTTCAATGTTGTACAGACAGTATACATGTAGTACACAAAATTCAACATGTAACCGCAGTCAACAGAAATATAAAACCATGTTCATGTTTTCGTAAAAACAACATATTGAGCCTTGTGGGACTGCATCCTGTACATAGATCACTTTTATCTCACAAAACCTTATTTTCGCGTGAATACAATGATGTATTTTTCCCAAGACATTACTTTCGCAAATAGCTGAAGTATTCTATGTGTAAGATTTATACGCGCGATCTAAATTTTAACGAACAACATGGCCTGTAAAAGTGAAAATAAAGTAATCGATAATAAAATGTGATTTATAATACGTCTTACTAAGAGCATAATCCTGTGGGAAGTTGGATGTGAACAGGAAATTGTCCGTGACTTTCTCCTCGCAATAAATCGTGTAAGTGGCAGTCTTTGTCTCCAGACTTGATTTCGCTTCCACGGTGACGGTATACGTATTAATGGCTGTGTAAATGTGCAGCTTCGAATCGTAACCATCCGGACTGAACCCTACAACATTTATCAATTGTTCTGTGTTACAAATATATTCTAATTTTAAACGTATTAAGTAACATTCAATCATTGAATCATATTTCCTGTGTAACCTTGGGTACTTTTAACTTGATGTAAATCATGACTTCATTTAGTTCATTACTTACGAATATATTGCAGTGACTATAGTCCCAGTATTGGTCATTATTCGAAAATGAAATCGCAATCTGAACTTCTTTTTTATGATAAAAATGGGGGTTTTTTTTCAAGGAGAAGTTGTACTGTTCTAAGTGCGTGGTAAGGAACGTTAATTGAATGATCTTACCAATTCTATTCTGATAGGGGGTCCATGTGCCAGCAGCCTCAAACTGCCATCGAAGTTGTAGTTTTGCCCCAGTTCCTCCTCTCTTCATTTTCACTCGCAGATCTACGGGGTCATTGAGAGGTGCATGGGCTGGGTCTGGTTCTATCACAAGATCAACAATCTGTTCCACCACATCCACTGTGGTCGTCACGATCTGGTGACTGACAATATTGGAAATATTGGCGGTAACGGTGAACGTCCCATCCTCCCTGTAGGAATATGGGTAACTGTTCGACAAATCAAATGGACGAGAAGTCGAATGCCCATCACCGTAATTGATATCTATAGTTGCTTCATTTGGTGGAAGTCCAACTGGAGCTTGTAAAAATGTAAAAATTACGTCTGCTGGTGGTATGAAGAGAACAGGGGTTATTGTGTTGAACTGAATGTCTTTGACTGGCGCTATGGCGAGATAATTAAAGGTGAATGTATAAGACGAATATGCATTGCTGACTGTTACTTTCAATGCATGGTTTCCTAACGTGGAGAGGGTGAAAGACTTTGTAACATCTACAGTCCACGTTGGTACGTTTTGTGGAGTTACCGTGGGTGGAGAAATCCCCACCGTATGTTCCCACTGTATGTCGACATTGGTTCCCCCAGCTGCGCTGATAGTCAGTGTTACCACATCATCCTTAGCAACATTTCCATAGCCCAAAACAGAGTTGATGGGAGAGTCAGGAGTGACAGTCAATCCAATCACTTCCGATTCTATTCCAAAATTTATTGTAATTTGTTCATTGCTAACCAAATTATACGCTGTTAAATTAATCGGGAAAGAGGTTGGGGAAGCCTCTGCTGGTAAAATTGGAGACGAACCTTTCCTTGCAAACGTATCAATAGTCAGAGCCTTTTCAACGCCATTAAATTCCAACAAAAACTGAGGATTGGTTCCATCCTGCCATACAAAATCTACTGTGTAAGGTGTGTTCAGAAGGGCACCTTGACGAACGAGAGCGAGGCCTTTGATCCTTCTTTGGGCAGTCACTGTAGTGGACCCTGTTTGACTGTTAATATTATTGGTACATATAACAGATATTGCGTATGTTCCGTCATCTATGAACGTATGATCAAAATTTCCATTCGGAGGTGTTGTAGCTGAAGTTGTGACAGCAAACTGGACGCCATTTTTCTTCCATACGCATGTGTAGTCCGATCCACTCGTCATACCGAGAGTAAATGACGTCACTTCCGTTGTGACTACAGGGGAAACCGACAAAACAAGACCGGTAATTCTAGTTTCTATTTTAATAGTGGTGAAGTTTGATTTAGAACTCAGCGTATTAAAACAGGTGGCATTAACATGATAGGTTCCCGTGTTGGTGTACGTATAGGTATGTTGTATTGATGAAACATTGGCAGTACTACCGTCACCGTAATCCCAAGCATAAGTCACGCTAGTGCCTGAAACAGTGAACGAATTCTATATAATTTCATAGATAAAAAAGAATGTGAAGAATTCACATGGCTACTTAGCGTGATCATATTTCTGATTCTTACCTGTGTGTGATAACACCTGAAACTGAACTGTGCTCCCCGTTTCAGCATATTGAACGATGTCTGGTACACACGTGTCAATGCCCTCAATTACATTTATTACCTCGGAGAAACTTACAGATGCTGCGAGGTGAGCATTGTTGAGGGTGATTCCTATGGTTGTCGATCCGAATGCCGTAAAGGTGAACGGCAATTTTACCTCACTACCCTGTGATACCACTGCCTTCAATAAATGTCTTTTAGGGGAACTTAAAACTACTGCACTTGCCGCTGAATTAAAGTTTGGACTTTTCAAATCAGAGTCCTGAGACGAACATGCAAAAGACTTCAATGTTCCCCCTCCTGTGCTTTTATATGCTATGATATCACCTGGCTGGACTTTTATGTCGTTGGCTGTTAGATCAAGGGCTAAATAGTTACTAGAGGTGGGTGCTGCTAATATTGTGTGAGGAATTGCTGCAACTTGTATTAAATCTGTCCTTTGTGTTCCGTCATATCGTGGTGTGGGGGATGAACATGTAGGAACCACAGAGTCCCAACAGGCACCAGAGGCAGGACAAAACTGAAGACCAGATGAACATGTACGTTCATAAATATTCCCACAAGTCCCTGAACATCGATTTGTATCAAAGCAGTAATTAGCGCAAGACGGCCTCAATACCTGTAAAAAAAAAAAAAAAGAAAGAAAGAAAGATGCGAGTCTTTTATATAGAGAATGGTGTGTTATGACGTAAAGACTGTAACAGCTCGTGACTTTCTGAACTACAGAGTAAAGGGAAGATTTTTTTTAACTTACATAGAACTCGAGGGTTCCTGCAGAGTGTGTATAATACTCAAAACCAATTAATGTTCCACTATGTTGTATTTCTGATGCTGTCATAATAACGTAGTCAGTTGTTGCTTCCCCCGCCAATAGTAAGGTCGACATGGAAATGAACGCAGGACCCGCAGCGTATATTGGAGGATCTGTTTTATGAAATTAAAGGTGTAATATATTAAATATGCTGCGAAATTACCATTAATAAGCGGGTTTTATACTGCAGGGTGTGATTCAAACTACACACACATATATACAACATCCTTCACACTCTTGACAAAAGCGAAGACTCAATTACTTACTGACAGACTAGAAATATCAGTTCACCTGAAATGTAGAATTTAGAGTGCTGGACTCCATCAACCTGTACTGTAAGCTCTAAGTTGGTACCAGCCATCACTATAAGAATACATCTGGTTTCCTCGTACGTGGCTGCATTAGCTGGACACGACAGTGAAGCATTGTGTGGACGTGCCTCCACTAATACCGCAGTCGAAGCCTCTTTCTCCTAGAAGAAATGATGAATAGGTGAATAATTTTATGCAAAACTGATTATGACTAAATCATAACGATCTAATATAATACATTGTGTAGATCAAAATCCACAGTCAACTTTCCTATAGAATGGCGTTATGTACACTCACCAAAATGGAATTTTGGTTGTCATTTCCGTATAGTGTGACCTGGTATTGCCCTGGTGTAAAATATTTCGTAGTCCACATATCTGGTACTGACTGGTTTTTGTCTGTTTTCCCTCCATTATCACCATAATTTAACTGAAATGTAAGGTCTGCTCCTGCTGATTCGTAACTAGGAGTAAATGTGACGTCAGTTCCTGTCTCGATCAAAGAAACGCTTGGTGTGATTTCGAGACCATTTATTGGTGGAGATGTGCTGTAAACATTTACATGGTCTGGTCCTCCACAGTTTTTTGAATTATCACCGATACACACGTCAGAGCACCCCACTTCCGCAAGGTCTTTTTCTGATAAAGGAGGGAGGCTGTTCCCACAGAAACAAAACTGGCCTAAAAATAAAACTTGAAGCCTTTAAATTCGAAGTCGGATGATTCGGAAAAATTAGTAAACACGCATTTTGATTCTCGAAAAGCTTTTTGGTCATAGTTAAAAAGATTATTCTTGTTGATATCAATAAAAACAGATTTGAATAAAAATGAAATGTCAAAAAGTTTCCGAGAACCAAAAATGCGAGTTTACTAATTTTCCCAACTTTCTCGATTTTTTTTTTCTACCGCCAATAGAAATAAAAATATATTTCAAACCCAGGATAAGGAACATGTGAAAATGAATGTTAACGTTGTGGAAATAACTTGTCTGTTACGTAAATTCAGGCATATTTGAACGGACACGTCAGTCGAAGCGTAAACCGTCACCGGTTTCTGCATTTACACGTTTTCCAGAATCAAAACATGAAGGTTTGCGAAGAGAAGTGGATGTAGGATGTGTCTGTCCACTTCTCTAAAGAGAATAGGTTTGAACTATACGTCAATGAGAGAATTTGCAATTTGTTTGAAGAAATCACAAAAAAACCCACAAATCTTGTAAAGTTCACAGGTCATTAACGCTAAGATATAACAGCACACCTGATGATCTTAAAGAAAACATCATGACATTATGTCGGATTACCTTGAGTGACAGCACAGTAGTCAAACTTAAAACTGCCGCATTTTGAAGCGCACAGGGCAGGTGTCATCAGGGTAGGGACAAAATCCCCGGGGGTGCTGCTGAAATATCGCTGTCTTTTGTTCTCTTTGTAACATCCTTTTGGATCTAAAAAACCCCAACACATTATATGTAATAAAAACATTCATCTTATAAAGAACAAAAGCATGAGATTGATCACTGTTCGTTATCTTCACCTTTCCATTATGTACTTTGACCTTTCAGTTGTAATGGGATTGTTGATTTCATTATTGAATTTCATCATCATTATTGTGATGGTGACATTTTTGAATGGCGAATTCATTCTATTGTAGAAAGTGAATCATCTAATTCATTACAACGTCTTTGATGCTGGATAAACGAACAGAACCTTGAAAAACTTGGGGAAGTATTACGTGATCTAGAGAGCCATTTGTTGACGTTACTAGGCCAAAGAGGGAAGCTGATCCTGCAAATTGCCCAATTAAGATCTAATCAACGAATAATTAAGATGTTTTCGTGTAACTATTTATTGATGATCCATCAGACACCAATAATCAATTAGCAATCGTGAAAAGAAAAGTAAAATCAGTGAGTGTTTATGCGATGTTTTGAACTGGATGAATGATGGCTGGAAATAGACTGGGAACACGAATCCTAAACAGTCTACTTAATTAATCATAGAATATCCTAGTATAAAAAGTGAATAAATCCCCTCTGTATTAGAGACTAACGTTTATGCAATGTATGTGAAGGGTGGAAAATTGGCGAGAATTGAATTACTCCTTAGCAATGTTACAAAAAAAGTGTTTTCTAATTGCATCGAAGTTAATGTAAGATAAAGATTTAAGAAATTTGGTATTATGGAAAAGATGTCTAGCATATCTACTTCTATTAATGTTTGTTCACTAGTCCTATATATGAGTATTTTACTTTTCCCCCTTGGTGGCCCTCAGCAAGTTTTATCTATAAACATTTGAATGATTGCATACTAAAAAGAGACAGAATAAAGTTCAGGGATGGCTATATTGTCCATTGTTTTCCAGAAATGTGTAATTAGCTTGTTTTATCTTTGTAGTGTGTTATCTCGTCGTACAAAAAAGTTCATTTCCGTGATACCAGCATGTCGGTGATAACAAAATATCATAATTTCTGTATGGAAATGAAAACTTGAATTTTCTCCCACGCAATTCGCTAACCACGGCCTGGAATAGTTCAGGGTTTTTAAACGATTTTCTGGGTGACCGGTCACATCCTATTTTTCTTTTCTTTTCTTTCTCTTCTTCTTTTTTTATCTCAAGATGAACATTTAACTTTTGTAAGTGGTAAAATGATTATTGATTTAGCTCTCTAATTTTTTGCTCCATGAAATTCGTCTCAATTATTTATTTCCCAATCAGCTTCGTGTAAAATGATGAATTGCAATTTAATGAACAGTCTTTTCAAAGACGGTCTCAATGCTTGATGTGAATATGCAAAGGACATAAATTGTATTCAGATTTTTTGTAATGATTTATAGACAATCAACAAATTGCCAATTCAATTCATAACAATATTCCCCCATGAGCAGACAAAACCTTTATGAAATGAAGTGATATGGACGCACATTCTCGTGAGACTTGCAACAAGATTAATTTTTGAATGCAAGATGCAGTTCAATGAAGTATTTCTGGAAGTTTACAAAATGACTTCATGAGGTATTTTTGAGATCATGAAATGTAGAACTTACATATTTCTATCATAATGATTTGAGTTTTCATGTACTTCTTATATTTACTTTGTACGGAAGCCGATAGCTGCCAGCGTTTACAATTAGTATTCATAAAATTGGCGGCCGCCATTTAATTTATGTGGCCGCCGCCACTTATTTTGTCCACTAAATTCATTACTTACTTTACTTGGCGGTCCCCACTTAATTTATCTGAAGATTTTTCTGGCGGCCGCCACTTAATTTATCTGAAGATTTTTCTGGCGGCCGCCACTTAATTTATCTGGCGGCTGCAACTTAATTTATACATGGCAGCTGCCAATTTCAAAAACAATCTAATTCATACTCATAGTGATTATTTTTGAAAGATTTAGAATAGTACACAGACACGTAGCATCATTTTTCAAAGTGTAGGGACAGTCGGAGGAGAACTTGTCTTCTACAATTGTCGATAAGCAGAAAAGGAACCTAAAAATGTATCTTTTGCCCAAACTTCACATTCCTAAATTGGAGGGAGGAGGGCTGCGTTCATCCTTCAATTCATCAGTTCATTCATTATTACATTTCTACCATTCATGGGATGGAGGCAAATCCGGCAATTAATCTTATTTTACTTGTGAAAATAACGGGAAATGAACGTTGTAAAAAAAAAAAAAAAAAAAAAAAAAAAAAAATAACAACAACAAAAAACTGGAGGGTCATCCACTTGCTTCTATGTGCCTGTTATGTTGGCATATTAAGTACGTGCATGAAGATTTTCTTGTGCACGAATCTGTCGACATTTGAACATTTATATAACTTTGTAAATTATAAAAGCACAATTGACAAACAATAATGCTCTTAATTGTACATCACATACATATTACTAAGTATTGGATAGGAAAATTACAGGAATTGCACCCCTTTCATTTTGAGAGAGAGAGAGAGAGAGAGAGAGAGAGAGAGAGAGGGGGGGGGAGTTGAATAACTGGCGGTCACCATATAGATGAAGTGGCGGCCGCCAGTTAAATGAATATTAATTCTATACCCTGGCACCTATTGGCTTCCGTAACATTGTACCTTCATTTCGATCGGGATTTCCAGTACTATATTTATACTATATCTATCAAGATTCATACACGCACTGTTTACGACTGCAGGGTAATCTTGATGAAATGACTATCATTACAATTTGTAAAGTCAACAAAGGTCAACACAATGGAAATCACCAGATATACATGATTCATCAATTCAAGAACTATTATCTTTTGAACATATTCATTGGAATACCATTTAGTTGCAAATCACTGCACAACATAAATCTCACCTGACGCCTCTGTTGAGAAAAACTGCAAAATCTGAAATAAAAAAAAATAAACAATTGATGTAATCTCTCTCTCTCTCTCTCTCTCTCTCTCTCTCTCTCTCTCTCTCTCTCTCTCTCTCTCATGTTATGTTATAAAGAAACACTATCTAAGCCCAGTCCTAAAGACACGATATTTACACGTACTGAAATGTACAATTCATATACACGTACTGAAATTACAATTCATATACACGTACTGAAATGTTCTATTGCCGAACGCTCGACATCAGGTTTGGATGTCACGGGTCCTCGGAGATGACCGGAAAACGGATGTTCCGTGTCGCAGAATGTGTGGCGCGCTAAAGAACCTTCCCTGCGCATTGGCCGTAAGACTATATTTGTAGCCCTTCACCGGTATTGGAGACGTCTCCATATGAGTCAAAAATTCTCAAGATGGACGTTAAACAACATACAATCAATCAATCACCTTTCATACTAAAAGCTGAAAATTGGGTTTAATAATCCGAATCAATCGTGACTTAAAAAAACATTAGCTGCAAATCAATCGGCGAAACCTCGGGGATGGCTGTATCTAGCTTTGGTTTCTTCAATGTCTGAAACTAAGTTTCTTTCTATAAATATCAATATTCAATTCAATTAATGGCAAAACAATTACTGGGCCACAATACAATTGAATTCCGATACCATTTTAGTAAAAATCTTTTAAAACAGTTTGAAATGTTTTTTATATAGATTTAAATCTCGAAGAACTAAGTGTCATCACGTGACGTGTTCTTTGTATAGTCCCCCATTGTTGTTAAGAATCATTTTTATGTTTTTGTCTTTTGTCGCAAACAGTTATATTTTTTTTTTTATTTCACAGTTACTTTGACTTAACTATTTTCCATATGATCAAGAATGAAAATCTACAATTATTTTTGTCTATGTGTTTGATATGATATTTGAAATCAGAAGACGGGGTCTAAAACGGGGGCATGAATTGATTAATTATACGTACTAGATATACAAATTGGAAAAAGACTTTAGTTTTCCCACAATGCAAAGTCCAAGTAATTAAATTCCGTTACTCTTTCCCGCCAAAATGTTCAAATTCATTAACAAGTATTACGTCATTTTGTAAAACATCATGATAAGTGCTTGAGTTACTGAACTACCTTATTTATAGAATAAAAAAGAAGTGAAAAATCTACTTTGGGGAAAATGTTGCTATAGAATTGTGTATTTTATAAAAAGAAACAAGATATCAAAATCCCAGGTTTTATATTATAGGCACCAACATAGAAAAATCTTTCACCTTCATAATCTTCATAGTGAACCCTCTAGAAATACCAGATTTTGTCTAAAAGAAATAATAGTAGTAAATGTCTCAAGAGAGATCTTTATAAAACTATGTGTCATGATTTTAAAGAAAATTGTAGTTTACCATATAATACCTTATGAAATGCAATTATTTAGAGACGTAAATACATTAAACATCAGTGTTGTCTCTTCTACATAAAAGGACGAAGATTTTGAAATACATATAACTTACGTTTCTATTGCCTGATTTAGCTATTATTTAGCGTGACCGTTTATCGCACTTTGATCGTGTCAAATCTAAGACGCAACTGCTCTTCCGTTCGGCATTTAGAGAAGTGAGAGTCGCGGACCTTAAGATAGAGGTCCCTTTCAGGACAGGTGCTTGCATGATAAAAAACCTTCACTGCTACGGCTAAAAGCGCCCTGCATAAGTCTAAATTTATAATCTTCATCTTCCCGTTAGTTACAATTATCAGAGAGACGTAATGCAATAAACAAACAAATTCGATTTTATAAAGCTGGGGACGTTTCTACTTTGACTGAATTTTTTAAAGGGACGTAAAACAAATACAAACAAACTAACAAAAAAAACCAAACAAACAAACTGACAAAAAAAAAACCCAAACAAACAAACAAAAAAACCAAACAAACAAAAAAAAAAAAAAAAACAACCAACAAACCGCATACATTGAGAACTATGTCTGCCAGTGACATTAGTCGATATCCATAAGTATTTTCACTGGTCAACCTGAGTATAATTATATTAACCATCTTCCCACATCAAGGGTTTGTGACCCCACCATATTTCTTACAAACCGCTAATATCCCTATCTAGCAATAAACATAATTTTGACTTGCGCTGATTAAGCACATTTTTTGTTTGTGTAGCGAGGATGAGAGCAGATCTGACATTTAATTTTAAATATACTACTGAAAATGTTGAAACATCTGAAACTTGCTTACTCGGAAAGCCGATCTGAAATTGCACATATCCAAGGACTTCGAAAAGTTGACCAAAAACCGTGAAAGAGTCTAAAATAGTTTTCCTTCTCTGTCTCTCTAACAGAACATCAATACACATCCTGCAAATATCATCTAAGGTGTTGTTCATAATAAATTCATATCAACATACTAACCCAGGCCAAGACGCGTGTGTCATATCTTAAAATGTACTACATGTATTCGGATTATCAAATCATTTATCTACAAAGCAGTATGAAGAATCATCTGGCTAAAAGTGGAATTCACATTTATTTTGTATGTATCTATCGTATTCATGCTGTTACGGAATCTCCGTGAGTTATGTCAAGGATTTGGACGATTTAATATATCATTAGAGTGACAAGACCCATAGCAACTTGTTCCGTTCTATTTTTCTCATTTGTCAGTATCCTGATTTACGTGTGATCAGCGCAATGTTTCGTACGCCGAATTTGGACAAATGAGGCCCGCCCCAACATAACTGTACTGCACCGGGAATTTTTGCACATACACTTAAATTTGGAACAAAAACACACATTTCAATTTTGGTGGGCAAATATTGGTCCTTTGACAGAGTCTTCCACATTTGCTTCGTACTTAGATATTGTATTGTTAAAACATGGATGCTAACGGCAAACTAACAACTGAACTTTATGACAAATGGGATAATTTCAGCTTCTCCATTATCAATTTCCTACATCTATGTAGCAATATTCCATTATCACCTGCATATGGTGTTTATGTCTCTCAACTGATTCGATACACAAAAACTTGATCTGCGTATGATCAGTTTTAAATCGAGACAGGCTACCGACAAAGAAGTTGATGTTACAGGGGTTTCAATAGTCTTGTTTAATGTCAGTACTTCACTAATTTTATGGTCGTTATAATAATCTAATATACCAATACAACCTGTCATTGGGTCGAATGTTGTCTGACGTGTTTCATTATTAGGCCGTTCTTTACACACTGATTTTGACTATGGATCACTCAGTTTACCTGTTCGAGATATTGGGCTCACGGCGGATGTGACCGGTCAACAGGGAATGCTCCTTCTAGGCACCTGATCCCACCTCTGGTATATCCAGGGATCCCTGTTTGCCCACTCCTTAATTTGTATTCCTTATAGAAGATTGATCACTGTTCGTTATCTTAACCTTTTCATTTAGTCCTTTACTCTTTACAATCAGAATGAGAGTTATATGTCCTGGTTTATTGTCAAATAGTCGCTTTATTCCAATACAAAGTTTTGAAGATAATCTTGGGATCACGTAGACTCTGGGATAAATAAGCCAATCATACAGTTCTCGCGTGTTTCGCCTGCTCCTAAAGTAATACTAACAATAAAAGTCAAGTTCCAACTCAATAAAGTGTAATGTGACCCACATTTACTTTGGAACAAATTAGATACACTGGTTCCCATTACGAAACAGAAAAGAAAAGTAAAAATAGTATATTTCAATTTCATATAAAGATGTCTAATGGAACGGACCCCCCCCCCCCCCCTTGAAGCACGTAGACAGAATAACATCCTTAAAATCATTTCGTTTGTTTGTTTTCATTCTCTGCGACACGACACACATTCTGATTAAATAGAGGTCAAAATTAGTCTACAAAAACCATGTCATTTTGTCTAATGTGGAACTTTCATCCTTAGAATTTACAATTTGATGTCGACTCCATAGTTCATCATTATGTCTTCAATTTTAGAAATCTCCTCCTGAGGGTTAGATTCTTGGAATAAAAAAATCTTTCGACCCTAATGGTCCAGCGTAGAGTTCCCGTGGTGGGTTTTATTGATATTAATGTTTCACTGCATGACTTCTTTCAGAATTTATTGATGTTCGATGTTGTTAAAGCAAATTTAAAACCGACCAAAATACTTTTATGTGCAAATATATACAGTGAGATGACAAGTTCGATACATATATCGATTCCGAGATTTAAGGTCATAGGATTTTCAACTGGATTAATTAAAGAATTTCATTAAAAAAAAACTTGTACACGCATTGTCAATTATCTATACAACACGACATTCTGAACTATTCAATTCCTGTGAATTAAAAAACACCTTTTCTACTTACATTGATTGTTTTAGAGTTAAGATCCTGTGTATTTTCTCGATTCCCGATACACGTGTTTGTTTTTACAGCATTTATTGTTCACCAGTCACCTCCCAGATGATTAACATGCAGTTGACCACTGTTATTTTGTACATTGATAACCTTAAAGTAAGTGATAATCAACAGGCAACCGAATGTTACTATTACAGGTGTTATCACTAGTACAGGTGTCATCACTAGTACAGATGTCATCACTAGTACAGGTGTCATCACTAGTACAGGTGTCATTACTAGTACATTACTAGTACAGGTGTCATCACTAGTACAGGTGTCATCACTAGTACAGATGTCATCACTAGTACAGGTGTCATCACTAGTACAGGTGTCATCACTAGTACACGTGTCATAACTAGTAGAGGTATCATTACTAGTACATGTGTCATCACTAATACAGGTATTATTACTAGTACAGGTGTCATTACTAGTACAGGTGCCATTACTAGTACAGGTGTCATTACTAGTACAGGTGTCATCACTAGAACAGGTGTCATCACTAGTATAGGTGTCATCACTAGTACATTACTAGTACACGTGTCATCACTAGTACAGGTGTCATCACTAGTACACGTGTCATCACTAGTACAGGTGTCATCACTAGTACAGGTGTCATCACTAGTACAGGTGTCATCACTAGTATAGGTGTCATCACTAGTACATTACTAGTACACGTGTCATCACTAGTACAGGTGTCATCACTAGTACAGGTGTCATCACTAGTACAGATGTCATCACTAGTACAGGTATCTTTACTAGTACAGGTATCATCACTAGTACAGATGTCATCACTAGTACAGGTGTCATTACTAGTACAGGTGTCATTACTAGTACATTACTAGTACAGGTATCATTACTAGTACACGTGCCATCACTAGTACAGGTGTCATCACTAGTACAGGTGTCATCACTAGTACAGGTGTCATCACTAGTACATGTGTCATTACTAGTACAGGTGTCATTACTAGTACATTACTAGTACAGGTGTCATCACTAGTACACGTGTCATCACTAGTACAGGTGTCATCACTAGTACAGGTGTCATCACTAGTACATATGTCATCACTAGTACAGGTATCATTACTAGTACAGGTGTCATTAATGACAAATCCCTTACACTCTGTAAGTTTGAAAATTTTACCTTTTACGTATCCATTGATCTTAAAAGAGAGAATTCCTTGTTGAAGTCGGATAAGAGACGAAACAGAACCAGAGAAATATTCCCGTACGGTATTTCATAGGGGAAGGGAATTTAACAGGTGATTACATAATTTATTGATTAATCAAAAACCCACTACAACAACCCATAAAACAATTAGGGGACAATGGAAACGTTTTTTTAATGTGTTTTTTTTTTATTGGATTTTGCATACATAATAAACAACATGAATACACTCAAGTCATATATAAGTATCATTATGCATTATGTGGAGAGAGAGAGAGAGAGAGAGAGAGAGAGAGAGAGAGAGAGAGAGAGAGAGAGAGAGTTTGAGTTTTAATTTAAGTAAAGAGCAAGTTTCATCTGTTCCATTGAGTATCAAACTATTCTTCTTCTCCATTTTTATGAGATATATATAATTCTATGTTTCATAAAAAATATCATTTGTGATAATGCAGACGACAAGTTTAGAGGTTTCTTGGTGCAACTTGCAGTAAAAACATAATACTTCAGCAATAAAATGACAGCGATTTGTATATCACTATTGTTTTCAAAACAAGCTAAAATAAAGGATTTGTCGCTCAGTCTTATCTTTCAAACACTTTTTGAATTCTACTAGAAATAGTTGTAAACAATCACATTCCCCAAAAAGGTGTTCTAATGTTTCCTCCTCAGAATGGCAAAGTTGCAATAATAAGTGCCCATTCTTTTTATTTCGAATAAGAATGAGATGAAAACTTGATGTGTTGGTGCCTAGAGTCGTGTTTGTTAATTAAAAGAACTTTGATTTACACATGTATTATTTATATAATTAAGAGGACCAGAAACATGGTCTATATTTCCAGAGTTCTCTGTCTAATAGAAAATCGGAATTCAATTTTATCAAAACGATATATTCATAACGGTGTTTTCATTTGACAGAGAGGCCTGCATCATTAAAAGCAGAGAAAAATAATGATCGATAAATGGATTTTTTTAAAAACTCAAAATATCAAGTATGTCGAAAATTCACACAAGAATAAGACGTGATGACGTAAGCAATGCTGAATAGCATTCAATATGGACGATATGATGAACCCTATCTACCATGGTAATGTAAATTTCCTAATCATACTAATGCAGAACTAATATTAATTATCTCCATGGTAAATTTTTTAATGTTCAATTCTTAACATAGGGTGAGTGGACAGGAGAAGATAGGAGGAAAAGAAATTACCAATGTAAGATAATATACATGTAATCACATTATGCGATGCACATGTTATTAGAAAAATACTATAATTACTTACAATGCTAAACTTCGTATTTTCACAGCTTGTACTAAGAATTTTCCCATGTTATTGAGTTCTTTAGTATTGTCTACACTAAGGAGCTTAACTAATTTAAAGACACATGGTTTTGTGTAATAGAAACCCTTAATATATTTCTTTCTCAAGTCGTTGTAAAATGGACATTTCAGGATAAAATAAAACTAATCTTCTATATCATTATAATCACGTGATTTACAAACCTCGCAGTCCTTAAAACATTGTTATACCCGCCTTTTCAATATTTGAAGACGTCCTGAATTTAATGATAATTTTTCCCCTGACATCTCAGGCCCAGAGGATGGAGTATGGGTCAGGGAACCAGATCCGAAGGATGGAGGAGGGGTCAGGGGTCAGGGAACCAGGTCCGAAGGATGGAGGATGGGAAAGGGGTCAGGGAACGATTTTCGGAACTACTGGTATTTCAAAATTTACACAGAAATTCAGTTAAAAATTGTACAAGAGCGTAACCCCCACCCTCCCCTTGAAATCGCTATCTGATCGTCAGCATTTTAATCTATTTAAAATATATTTTTTAAAAATGATAATCTTATTTGTTGGTCCGTTTTAGGCTATGATATAACTTACACACCTGTGATGGAGTGTTCGCTTCAACTCCAACGAACAGCTGACGTCCGAGGGAGGAAATTTAATTACAATAATCATATTATACGATATTTTCATCATCTAACTTTCATTCAGAGGCATGTGCAAGTCACATTCTGCATAAACGTCAAGCCGAAAAGCTGAAGTAAAATATAAAAAAAAAATACTTGAATTATTAAAAAGTTCATTTCTAATTTATTAATTAGATTCTAACAACACGCTTGAGACTACTTTTGAGTTCTGAGATAAAATACCGTATCCCTTATCATTTTCTTGGTGTACTACTATTTTGGAGACTTAGCAGGGTTCGGAACAAACTGACGCACCAATCTATATATTTCAACTGTTAATAAGTCTTGTTTTTCATATTCTATTGATTTTTATCTGCAAGGATTCAACTTCTAAAAAATCGATATCGATAAAAACCTAGCTCTGACACCAATATTATCAAAGGAACTTGTTTGATGTCCATGGGCATGTTCTGTCTTTCCATGAATGACTGCTATTAACGCATAATCCTTCAATACATCATGAAAACCAGTGAATTTTTAAAGATTCTACACAGACACCAGACCTATCCTCATGGAAGTAAACTAGCCTTGCTCTCGGATGACTCTGACAAACATCTCAAGTGGCAGAGCGACTCCTTGTAATCTTTTACATGTAGCATCTGCCATTAACACTCTGAACCGACTGTGACACACGTGACTCTCACCTCACCCATGATAATTCATCTTTGAAAAAAAAAATTGGGGAATCTAATTTTCCATAGGAAGATATTTAAAATCCAATGGAGATTTCATAATTCATAAAAATTTATTTTAAAGTCATACAGGAATTTTTAAAAATTGTAAAGGAATTATTTAAAGAATTGAAAGAATTTAACAATTTTCTACAGGGAATTAACAGTATGATTTGAATAAGATATCAATGGATTTTACAGTGTTTCAATCGTGATCTCGCTGACTAATCAATCTCAAAAATCCCATAAAGAATGCGAATTTGAGAGCGAGGCTAACGCGGAAACACAAGAGATGGAGTCAGGTGCCTAGGAGGTGTAAGCATTTCCTGTTGACCGGTCACACGTGCCCTGAGTCCTATCAAGTAAATGGAGTAATCTGCAGTCGAAATAATCGGTAGCCGAAATAAGTATGTTAAGAATGGCCTAACAATTGGCATGAAACACGCCGGACAGCATTCAGCTTAATGGCAGGTTGTATTTTGCTACTGAGATCATTATAACGACCATACAATTTGCGAAATACATGTACTAACTTTAAACTAGACTGTTGAAACTTCTGTAACATCAACTTACAATGTAATTGTTTGTAGCCTGCCTTGGTTTAAAATTAATCATACGCAGAACATACTCTCACATGTATTGAATTGAGAGACATAAACATCATATGCAAGTGACGATGGAATATTGCTACATAAATATGGTAAGATGACGATGGAGAAGCTGAAGCCAACTCGTTTGTCATAAAGTTCAATCGTTAGTTTGTCATTAAAGTTTATATCCAGTAAAACATTCAAACATATGAAACAGATGTGGAAGACTATGGTGTCTTGTGTTTCGTGTTCATTTGGATGAAACGGTTAAAACAGCGAAAGCAATCCATCTCATAAATCCTATAAACAATACAAAATTAAGAGTAGGACAAACACGGACCCCTGGACACACCAGAGGTGGGATCAGGTGACAAGGAAAAGTAAGCATCCCCTGTTGACTGGTCACACCCGCCGTAAAGCCAATATCTTGATCAGGCAAAACGGAGTAATCCGTAGTCAAAATCATCATGCAAACAACGGCCCAACAACCAGTATGAAACAAGTCATATTACATTCGACCTAATGACATGTTGTATTTGTAAATTAGATCTTTATAACGACCACAGATAATTACGAAATGCTGACTTTACATGAGCCTGTTGCATCAACTTATTTGTCAATAGCCTTTCTCGATATAAAATTTTCATACGCAGAACATGCCCGTGTGTATCGAATCAGCTGCGTCATAAAAAACCATATACATGTGATCAGGAAATAGATATATTGAATCGATGCATGAATGAAAGTGAATGTTATCTTAAAAGATAAAACATCATCGATGTATCTAAATGTCGAGTTGAAGTAAATTTTTTTGTTCTTGTTAAAGCTTTTGAATAAATTTTGCCTCATAAGACAATATCATTGTGAGACAATCCCACCGTAAGACAATCCCATCATGAGATAATCCTTTAGTGAGAAAATCCCTTTGAGACAATTCCACCATGAGATAACCCCTTAGTGAGATAATCCCTGTGAGACAATTCCACCATGAGATAACCCTTTGGTGAGATTATCCCA
This sequence comes from Ostrea edulis, assembly GCF_947568905.1. Taxonomy (NCBI): domain Eukaryota; kingdom Metazoa; phylum Mollusca; class Bivalvia; order Ostreida; family Ostreidae; genus Ostrea; species Ostrea edulis. The sequence goes on along the minus strand of NC_079167.1, from coordinate 22,215,472 downwards.
TCATGAGATAATCCCACAGTAAGACTAACATTATGAAAATTTTGATGAAAATACTAATTGAAATATCTTGTCATGTTTGTATTTAAGTTTACCGCAGGTGTTTTATATCTTTTAAAAAGTATGTTTTACCAAAGGCAGATCTTGTTACTAGCAACAAGAATAATTTCATTGGATATTATCGATGGATTTAAAATATAAGGATGGAATTAGTTTTTGTCGTCCGTAAACCTTTGTAATAGGGACAGTAACAAAAAGCTTGAGCCGCAGTCTGCGCACGCTCGGATGTACTTGCAGCACCATCATTTGAATTCCCAACTCTTCACTTTAGCATGTCTCATGATACAGAGATAAATACGCGATATCAATGTAAACAACATTATTAAACTATGACAGTCACCATCATCACGTGATTTTCTGTGAAATTTGAGTTTCACATTCGGTACATTACCGCATGTTGTTCTGGGATTGGAGACAGTAATCGATCTAAGAATCGGAGAAAATGAAATAAACAGCAGAATGTGAAATCTGATCATTGAGCCAAACGTTCCATATTTCATCAGACCCACAGCTACATACGACCGAATTAGGAACGGTCAAGGCACAAACGTGTAGTTTTTAAGACTTTTACTGGGATGAGTTCTTTTGATTGACAGATTACCCATAGAACACCGCGGCTAGAAAGTGTTTTATAGAATTACAGAACTGATTTTTGATTATCATGCTGGAAACTTTTTACAGATGTCGACGTCTGCTTGTCAATTCTGACATTTAGAACATTAAATGTACAAAAATCAACAAACGGTTGCAGTCATTCAGACTGTTTAGCATGAAATTCAACAATTTCATCACTCAGTGAGGATTTCCTAATTTAGATTAATGGCGCTATAGATTTATATAAGATGGAACCTGACTACAAATGGACAACGGACAGTCCACGGAGCTAGACCTCAATATCTGTTATAACTCCATTTTGCAGAAGGCTATATCACGAAGAAGTGGAAAAGTAAATTACATAGTATTCAAAAGTGTTTATAATTTAAAATCCATCCAGTTAAAAAAAACCCAGACAATATGACAGGCGAATGAGTCAATAATTGTAGTGCCTGGTGAAAGAAATATTTTTGTGCACTTTAGTCCTACATAAAGAACAAATATAAGGCTGACTTTGTCTGAGAAATCATCAGAACTTTTTTGTATCAGACCTAATGATATGCAAATTACAGTAGAGTTCCAAGTCACATTCAAGGTCAAATTCGTCTTCAGCATTGATGTATAGACATTTTAAAAAATATCATTTTTAGGAATAATAGTACATGTATATCCTAAAAAGTATTTGTTAGAGTTGGGACGAGAGATACCTGACGGTCACTACCAGAAACACCCAATAAAGCAGTGTACATGACACACACGTCATCACTGACATGACCAAATACATACTGCAGCCTTCCGTTGTAATTTTGATATAAAATTTCTTTTCTTTACATGATGAAATAATCATTAAAACATTTCTATATAAAAATAACGGTAAAACAGTTTTTCCTAGCAGTGGATGTGACGTAAGCATTAGGATGAAATGTACTCGTAAATAAGAACGAAATTAATGTACATGTACTTGCATTCTATTTTGTTACACAAGGTATCATACCGTGATTTAAAATTAAAGTTAAAAAATAAGTAAGAGTGGTTTTAATGAGCAGTGGGAAAGAAAGTCCATTTGGGAAACAAATTTTCGTTGATTTCATAAAGATTTATTAGATTTCAAAAAAGAAACATATACATGTTTATACTTTCTACAATTACACTGTACATTTTCACGTTCTGTGCAACTTTAAAAATTCTCTACTTAAGTTTTATCACATGAAGAAAATTTTATTAAAAAATAAATACCTACTGCCCTTATCAAAAGAAAACTACGTAATACTTTTTGCTTATTGTGACCTTGAATGTGAACGACCTTGGAATTCATTTTCCCAGTAACGGTTGTTTATCCATATTAGCAAAGGGAATATAGGGGGGGGGGGGGGGGGGGGGTCCCGGAGAACAAGTGATCCAATGTTTATGTTTTCAATCTTTCAGCAAAAAAAAATATAAAAAAAATCTCAGGTATGATGAGAAAGTATTCCCAAGATATGCATCAGTTATTCTTAATAGCGATAACATTGAATAAAATGTTCCGTCAACATTTGAAAACCTTCTCAAATAAAACACTAGTGACAATTTTAGAACTTTCTATGATAAAATCCGTGACTAGTACTGTCTTTTTATCTATGGTACTTTTGGATAACCCTGTAGCTGATTGTAATGGATTTCTAAACGGCTTTTTCTTCTTTCTTTTTAATGTACAAAGTTGGTGATAAACTTGTATTCAATGGCAAAGTGTTTCTTTAAGGAAAGCCAGAATACACGAGAGAATGTTCAAGTAAATCAAAGACCGGTCGCGGCAGCTCAGTGATCTAGAGTGTTCGCTCCGTAACCGGAAGATCGTGAGTTCGATCCCCGCTCAAACCTAAGACGTAATATTGGCAGTGATTGCTCCTTCACCAAACGTATTTAGAAGTGAGAAAACCGATCTTTCAGATATGTCCTTAAAAAAAGGGAGGTCCCGTGTTGCGACAGGCGTTGTCACAATAAATAAAAAATCCTCACTGCTACGGCCTGAGCGCTAGGCTTGTGATACTTCATCTACATGTATATGGAGCGCCAAATTAACATAAACTCAAATCATTGAAGATATCTTCAACTATTTGAAGATATCATCAATTCATTTGATGCGCGCAACAATTGGATTAAAGATCTCTTCAAATAATTAATGATATCTTCAATTCTGAATTATTGCGCGCATTAATTGAATTGATGATAGCATTAATTCTTCAGCTGAATTGATGCGCGCTTTAATTGAATTGATGATCTCTTCAAATGAATTAATGATATCAACAATTGAATTGATGCGCGCTACAATTCATTTGAAGAGAGCAATAATTGATATAATGCGCGCATTAAATGAATTGATGAGAGCAACAATTAAGTTGATGCGCGCATTAATTCATTTGATGAGAGCAATAATTGATTTAATGCGCGCATTAATTCAATTATTGCTCACTTCGATTGAATTAATGATATCTTTAATTCATTTGAAGAGAGCAATAATTCTTTTAGAGAGAGCAACTATATAATTAAAGATATCTTCAATTCAACATATCCACAATTAAATTAATGATCTCTTTAATTGAATTGTTGCACTCTTTAAAAGAATTGATGCGCGCATTAATTCCTTATACAAAAGCATTGTAAATAATTAAAGATATCTTCAATTGAATTAAAGAGATCATCAAATTATTTATACCGAGCTCTAAATGAATTATTGCGAGCAAAATTTCTATGAAAATTGATGCTCTCATCAATTGAATTGAAGAGAGCAATAATTGAATTAATGCGCGCATCAAATCTAGTATTGCTCTCATTAAATCAATTGATGCTCTCATCAATTGAATTGAAGAGAGCAATAATTGAATTCATGTGCGCATTAAATCAATTATTGCTCTCATTAATTCAATTGATGCGCGCATTAATTCAATTGATGAGATCAATAATAGAATTGAAGCGCGCATTAATTCAGTTGATGAGAGCATTAATTGATTTAATGCACGCATTAATTCAATTAAAGAGAGCAATAATTGAATTGGTGATATCTTCAAATAATATCTTCAATTATTTGAGTTTATGTTAATTTGGTGCTCCATACAGGTATGCCTTGCAGAAAAGTCTTCTTGGAAGTCTAAAAAAATTCCTTAATTTTATAAAATGTAAATAATACACATCTCAAAGATTTACAAACCGAATCGATATGACAATTACAATGGAGTGTTTTATCAATTTATTTACCCATTAGGTTTCAAAATTCAACATTATGTAGGCCTTTGTTTGAAACTTTCAAAATCAAATCTGAATCAAATAATTTGTTTTACTTTTCTTTGCTATGTTCCCAAAAGCATATATTTTGTTTTCTTAGTATTTTAAAAAATCATTTGGTTCTGTACAAACCAACTCCAATGAAATCAATGCAAGCCAGTTTGAATAAAATCAAATGGAAGGATCACGCACCCCCCCCCCCCCCCCCCCCCCCAGAGATAGATTGTAGTTCACCCCGACCAGCGCTACGTCTAGTCTGGATCATCCCGATGTTTGTATGGAGAGTATATATACAAGATGATCAAGACAATCCTGCGTCATTATGCAGGGGCGGATTTAAGGGGGAACGCAACCACCCCTACCCTCCAATCTTTTTTTTAAATTTTTTTTTTTAGATTTAAGGTAAATCGTGGTCTCCCGTTTAGAAAAATATAAACTATATATAAAAGAAGTAATAATTCCTTCCACTCTCAGAGAAATAAATGTCAAAATCTTTTGATTTATTGAATTACTTTTATTGGGAGAATTTACATTTTTTCCAAAAACCCTATTAATTTCACATTAAAATGACAGAAAATAGTAAAATGATTACATAAGAGACATAATTCAAGCCCTATAAAATCTGTTAATCCAGGAGCTTCTTTGGACTTCGCCCCCTGAGCCCCCACCAGGGCTTCTCCCTGGACCACCTGGGGACCGCCTCATAAAGCTGCACCCCTAACTGGAAATCCTGGATCCGCCCCTGTTATGTCTGATCATTCTAAAGAAAGTTCTGGTATATTGTTGTTACCCTGGTTTGTCCGTCAGTCTCTTACACTTTCTTCTTCCCCAAACTCCTCTTTTATTTTAAGCAGTAACCAATTAATATTTTGGAATATGATAGGTGGTGTCCTCTATAGATTGCAATAAGATTTCATGACTTTCAATTTTACCCTTGGGACAAACTGGGAGTTAAAATGACGCTTTTCTACAAAAACCTGGATCCCAGGACTCCTCTTACATTTTTGCAGTAGCGAAATCATATTTTGAAAGATGACTGGTGGTGTCCTGTAGATGTGCAATAAGGTTTCGAAATTTTCATTTTTAAACCGGGTGGGGTGGGGTAAATGGGGGGTGGGGTTGAAAAACGACGTTTACTGCAAAAACTTGGGTCTCATTTTACACAATGGCCAAATTATTTTTTGGAAGATAATTGATGGTGTCTTGTGGATGTTCCATAAGGTTTCAGAATTTTCATTTTCACTTTAGGGGTCCAAATGGGGGTAGAAAAACGACATAAAAACTGCTTCCCAGAATCCCTCTTACAATTTACATAGTAGACAAACCATATTTTGGAAAATGATTGATGGTGTCCTGTAGATGTGAAATAAGTTTTTGAAAGTTTTCATTTTCATCACGAGGGCCAAATGAGGGTAAAAAACCAATGTTTTTTCAACAACAAAAACACTGGTCCCCAGAACTCCTCTTACATTTTACAAAGTATCAAAATCATCTTTTGGAAGATAATTGTTGGTGTCCCGTTGATTTGCAATAAGGTTTCAGAATTTCATTTTCACCCTTTGGGCCAATTTGAGGTTGAAAAACGACATTTTTCTATAGAAAACCCTGGGCCCTTATTCACAAAATATCTTACGACTAAGATCAAAATTTACGAACACTGTAATCTTTTTATTTTTCATTTCTTGTATATTTTCTTATTTGATATGTAAAGTACATCCATGGTTTATAAAACTTATATTCATACTTATGACCTTGTGATCGGTGTTTGATTATCAGACAGAATTTTTTTATCCAGCTTAGTCGTAAGATGTTTTGTGAATAACTCATTCTATGTAGTAGCCAAATCATATTTTGGGAGATGATTGATGGTGTCTTTTCGATATGAAAAAAGTTTCCAGAATTTTCCTATTCGTTTTGAGGGACAAATGGAGTGGGAAAACGACGAACGAAAACCTGGTGCTCAGTGCATTGTGTCATGTGCGACAATTATATATTTGCTTCAAGGGTTGGAATCTCATTTTAGAAATGTTTGAACAATCAAACAATGACGAGGATTGGGATAACCCCGTGACACCCATCAGAATACTTAATGCATCTCGATATGTGCAGCAGTAATTTATATGATCACATCTGTGTTTTGTAAAAATATTGTGGCTGGGAGACCACTGTTGTGTAATAATTTATTGACCTGCATTTCTAGTCAAGAAACAGTTTATATGTCAACAATATCCTTGATGCTGGTTTGTCTCCCAGCCAATTCTTTTATTATTGTATGATTTACATTTTCTCGTCATTTAAATAAATGACAACTTTTTTCACTTCAATATGTTTTCTGTTATGATATTTGGAAACAAACAAAGCTGCTATGTTGCCTTGGATAATCAGTGAAGTTTTAACATAAATATGATTAGGGGTCATCATCTCAATTGTATTAAAGGCATAGGGTCTAAGATATTGGTGAAATTTTGCATGTTCCAAAAAGGTGGCGAAATTTATGATCATAACTAGAAAATCACAAAAAAAATTTCAGAATGTTTACAAACACATTGGATACGATAGTAATTACAAAATAATTCCCTGTTCTCACTTGCCTAAACTGGTACCCTGTTGACTTCGTATCTCTTATGTTTGTGTGTAGCCAGCAATCAGCGGGGTACCAGTTTAATATATTGTCCTCCAGACAAAACTTTTATAAAGGGTTAAAATGTCAAAATGACTTCAATTTCAAAGTGCTGAAACTATAGATAACTCATAATTAATACTACAAATTTGTTTTTTGGAGTTCTTGCAAAATATTGTGACGTCGTTTTTGAGATAAAAGATAGACCCTATGCCTTTAAAATATTTCAACAATTATGAAATAGGGTTTCAGATGACCAAGGACACTTGCCCAAGAGAATACTTAACTTGACATATGAAGCAAGAATATATTTGATATACGTGTATATTTAAAGGGACTTTAGTTGTAAAAATGATGGCAACCATTTTTCTCAAAATGTCTCAATGACATAGGAATATATATCAATGACAAAAACATTTATTTTGTACAAAAAACAAGAGAAACCTGATAAAACCTAATAAAACTACATTAAATAATTGCTTTTAGTGTAAAGAAATACATTAGGAAGAATTATTGTCTTGCAAGACAGCTAATGTGGGTCGGTGAATATTCTCAGTTTCCATCGCTTTTATATTCTACACAATGCAAACTAAGTTTCACTCATAGTTAGGACTTTGAATGATCTCTTTCTCTTATTTGATATATGTTTAGATTGAAAGGTCACGTACTCAGTTTACATCAACTATTTATTATTGACAAATAATTGGTATATGTAAATATCAAAGAATAACGAGCAATATTTCACAATTAACAAATTACAGTTAATCAATTGAAAATGTGTGCGCGACCTTGTAATGTCATTGTGAATGTCCGCGGGTCGTATTTTACATCGTGTGTAAATAATTCAAAGTATCTGTATCTCTGATATTTCTTTGTTTTAACGGTTCGAACATCGGATATGATGTTATTTTGTCATTCAAATCGAGGCTCAAAGAATCTTTCATTTTAAAAGTGTTAGATACAAGCCTTTTATGCTTTGACGCAATCATTCTTTTCCTATTAAGGTATTCAATGTAACAAACGAAAGGATAATGAACAATTTTGAAGGACTTAAAGTAACATAAATGTTTATTGTTCATTAATGATGAAAGTGAAGTAGGTGAAATTCACATGACTGGTAAATTATTAGAAGCTGACCTTTTAGCACTTGATACTTTTTTGAAGAGTCATCTACCCTTTGTAAAAATAAGGGGGGGGGGGTGTCTAATTTTCTAAAAACGTGTGTGGCAAATGATTATTTTTTTTCCACATTCTCAAAAAGAGAAAGCGTATGTAACTTTCTACCAAGAGATTTGTATAAAAATATAATTTGTTTTTAAAATATATTAATACAACATGCTTTTCATATGTTTCAATGTTAAATTCTAGGTGAAATAAATCAGTGAACACAATTTTGAAAATTCCTATGGTGTATTATTTTTATTTGATGATACCATTTCACACTTGACCTTGATGTAGGGAGAGGGTTTAAATAGGCTATGCCTGCTGCCCGATCCCATTCACTTTGTGAATAAAATATAGTTTAAATAAAATAAAATGATACCATGATACAAAAACCCCACCATCCATTTACTAGACATGAAATATGGTCATTATACATATCTTACAACTATCTTAAAACTATCTTAAAAGATATCTGTACAAACAAATCAAAATGTAAATTTGCCTTATGATAGGTTTTCTCAGCTCTGTAGCCTTAGTATGTATTACAATTTCATTTACCACATTTACTTCGTATAAACATTGCACAAAATCATGTTTAACTGCATGCGGGGAAACTTTTTAGAAGAAATCGATCTTGCAGTAATTATAAATTTAATAATTAAAGAACCACGACTGAAGTACAGAGAGATGACAACACTATGTCGTAGGAGAATGCTTGATACTGCTACTTCTTATAGTGCTTGATCATTCTATTTATAGATACCATACATTACTATATCATATCATCCTTGTCTGTTAAACATAGTGTGCATGTTACATAGTACACAAAACCTAATTACAACCCATTACTTAAATATTACGTATGATGAAGGATTTGGAAAGTGCAATCAATAAAAAGTTTCCCCGCATGCAGTTAAACATGATTTTGTGCAATGTTTATACGAAGTAAATGTGGTAAATGAAATTGTAATACATTTCATATGTGCAATATAGCTTGTAATTCTTTTTTTTTTTTTTTTTTTTTTTTTTTTTACAGGTGGGTGTACGAAACATATAATTCATGACAGCTAAGGTTGGTTTTTTGTCATTATCCAGACAGATTAGAAGACATGCATTATATCTAAAGTGATTTCTTCAGTATTGAAACACGTGGGTCATAAAGCCAGAATACTCTTTTTCTACTTACGGTTGTAACATTGCACGATAAGATAAAGTCCACGGAAACTCGAACCATAGCGGGACTATATTATTGTGTGGAATCAAGGGCGTAGTAAAATATCACGTTATTTCATCATTTGAAAAACTTCAAAGTATTTTAAAACTTTTGTTTCCAGGAGAACGAAATCACAGCAGTAAAATATTTTCAGAACTATAGGAAACTAGTCGTAACTAACAAAAGTAACATAATAAGATGAATTTCCTCTTTGAACTCTCTGCCCTTCTTGGAGCCATTTAGATGTTCTACCCCTCAGCATCTCGTTAAGAAAGTCATTTCCCTCAGATCTATATCATCCAATACCCTCGCATTATTTTATGTCATGACGCACCTTATTATAACAGTGTTATTACATGAAAAATCAAATGAATCTACATGTACGCACAGTATATATAGGGTTTAATATCTAGTTTGTTTGCATTATGCGAGAGTAAATACAGTAAAAGTATTTAAAATATGTATGCAGTAATTTGCATAATCTGCATATCTCGTGCTTCCATTGTCTTTATCCCCCTATATTCATATTTTGTAATGTAACTATATATATATATATATATATATATATATATATATATATACACACATATATTACCTGATCAAGAGATAGGGATCATGCCGGGTGTGACCGGTCGACAGGGGATGCTTACTCCTCCTAGGCACCTGATCCCACCTCTGGTATATCCAGGGGACCGTGTCTGTTCAACTCTTTATTTTGTATTCCTTATAGGAGTTACGAGATTGATCTCTGTTCGTTATCTTCACCTTTCATATGATCCTTTTATCTAGCTTAACGTTCACTTGCATTTACACGTATAAACATTTTATTTAAGAATTCAAAGTATGAGAAAGCAAATGTTTGTTATTGTCACTTATACACGACATCGATGTATCTTGGGTGGCGCAGCAAATTACATGCAACTTGTTCGCATGTGTCATTGCTTTGTGGCCTTTTTTGTGCGCCACCTTTTTGCTATTATTAATGTTTTTTAAATGTATATTGGCGGGGATCAATTTGTGTAATTTACATGTTTATCTGCTCATTTGCAAACCTAGTCATTAGTAAACTGTTGTTTGTATTAAGTTGTCCCAGCCAATTAATTTTGTATATTTTGGTCTATTACGTCATTTCGTTTGAACTTGTTTCATTACGTCATTTGTTTGATCATGATAATAAATGCCATGCTCAATGATTATTCAATCACCAAAAACTGAGCTACGAAGTGCTAAAGTTTTTTGCTCGTATGCGGGTTTTTCTATTTCAAAATTGCGGAATATAAATAAAGACAAAATATTAAGATATGTTATATCTAGAATCCAAAGGACAAATTTCCGATGATGCATTTTAGGATTAGCATTAATATGCAATTGCAGGGCATATTTTCCTAATAAGTGTTGTTTTGGTGTTCAACATGGTATATTCATCAAGCATTTATCAGGAAACTCGATAAACTTATTTTAATTACATTTAAGCTTTAGGGGGAATCGATGCTGTTTTGATTGTCTGTAATGGTTTCAAAAGCCTATATCTGATACACGCGTTTATTGATAGGAGACGCTGATTTTTAGATGTCATTGATTTGCACGCGTCCCACGCCACATAATGATGGCTGACTACAAACTCACCACGACTGTAATTTGAAAAATTGACACTGTAATTCATAATTTGTTATAATTCTTATCGAACATGGAAATAGTAGTGAGTCAGGATTTTACAATTCAAATGCACGTGCTTTTTTCTGTTGTTTTTTTTTTTTTAAAAATCCTTTCTTCCAATTAATTCATTTTTTTAAGTTAAGAATCAGCAATGATTCATATGACAGCGACAATGACCAAAAACTATATAGCTTTTAGAATGATAAGATGAAAGATTTCAGTTCGATGATGAACTTAGTTTTAATCTTCAATAACATTATGATTCTGTACAATTTTTTTTTTGTCGCTGTGTTGCTTTGAAAATCAGAAATTGACAAGTCGTAAATCTGACATGACCTGAACACATCCGATTTTTTTAAAGCATACATTACCGTCTCATTTATCATTTTTTCTGTTTTATAGTAAAAATAAAGAATGTATTTCATGTCATAGTATCTATATCGATGGGCGAGCGGTCTAAATAGCATGCTGGTTAGACACTCCTATAGGAGATTTGGTTCCGCAGGTCGTGAGTTCAACCACGGGTAGGGGTGGATTCATATACGGCATATAGTAAATGTGCTTTATATTAAATATTTCTTCACTTAGGGCAGTTATATTTAATTAGGAGTTCATTGCAATCTTTGTGCTTTATAAATTATTTGAAATGCAGTGTGTATCTTGTATGATTCTCTTAAATTTACGTCCAATGACTATCTCATTTCGATTTGTAGCGTGTGACAGCGTGGGGAGAAGCCCATCCTCATGAAAAATAAGCTTTAGAATTACCTACATGTAGATGGTCGAGCGGTCCCGCGCGCTGCTCACACGCTGCTTTTTTTCTTCTTCATTATATATATATATATATATATATATATATATAATCACCCATAATTGCATTTAGCGATTACGCTTTGTTGTCCGGCTCTTTGATGTCCGGCTCTTCAAATGTGAAATTAAATGGGGATCATGCGGAAATGCCTTTCTCTATTCATTGGCATATAAAAATCATTATTTAATTACAAGACTATGAAGGATTCTGTATGTCTTTGACAGTTCGCTTTCAGTTCACTAACGCTGTAGAAGTGTAATAGATGTTAGCAAGTTAAATCATTCAGTCAAAATGAACTAACCTAAGCGTTACTCTGCCCTGACATCTAGGAAACCTGATACATAAAGGTAACCTTATATCGTACATCATTACTCAATTGAAATCTGGTGCGCGTGTAGACTCGGATTATTTCACACACATTTAATGTAAGTTGTACATCTCTGATCAAAGAATATTTACTTGTAAAACGTATTTAAAATTCAAATAAGAAAGAGAGAAGGGAAAACATAAAGTACTTACACATAATAAGCACAGAGTACCTGATCGTACATCCATAACGATTAACTAACATATAAGACACTATTTCTTATTCTCAGATAGATCCTGAAACTTCACGCAGGTTGTAGCCAATCAGAATCCCCGGTAAAATCAATGTTCGACTCCGTGTGTATTTGAGTTGCCCGTTGAATACACGAAAAGTATGTTGTTTTATTTTTTGGTGCAAACCTTCACTGTCTCCACCATTTCATTTACATTTTTTAATAAACACGAATGCCTGCCTTTATTTGCGCTACAAATTGATATTTTCTTTCTTATTGATTTCTAGTATGTTTTTTTATTTAAATTAACATATTTACATAATAATTCAAGACAAGCATCTAGAAAATCAAAACCGACTCCGGATAATCATTTTGAAGCAAATAGAATTTTCATTTAAAAAATAACTAGCTTTCTCGTTAGATTTGTATATGAGTTTACTACAGGGGCATACAGTGGAATTCTGTCCTCATAAATCTACGATCTGCTTAACCAATAATAAATCAATGTTCAAACTGAGAGTACTGGGCTTAGGACTTTGAGAGGTGACTCTCTTCAGGACAATATAAAGGCATAAAATCGTTGATATGTTCGGATATTTTATTTGTTGTTGTTTCCACCAGTCATTCCACCGCTTCTTTAAATCACCATTGCAACAAAATTGATATGTACATTTCATTTCGATATCTGGGTGGGTGGGTTCTTCTTCTTTTTTTTTTTTTTTTAGTTTATATCTTTAGAGCAGAAGAGAAAACTATGTTCGTAACACGCCGCATTGTGAATGTTTCTTAACAAACTGCTAATTATCTATCGAAAGTTCCTAACAAAGCAAGTTATATGCAAGTATTCATTAGTAAAGCAAATAACATTGCGTCACACTTACTAGATAGCTCCCATGTATAGTGATCAGAATCAATTAGTTACTTCATTTTTAATTGTTTCGAAGATAGCCCAACCATGATTTAAATAAAATGATTATACAGGTTACGTGTAAATATCGGTTAAGCCCCAACCTCAGTATCAATATGGGTATTATATAATATACAAGAATTATATAATGCATTAGATGTTCATAATTATTGATATTTTAAATGTTTTCCCAAACAAATGAACAGAAAGAGGTGTAGTTATTGTCAAACGCAGTAACACGTGACGTAATAGCCGGAGGAGAAATAAAGTTCTTATAAACTTCAACTCGCGAACACATTGTGTAAACATTTGCTAACAGGAGGAAAAATCAACACGAGAAAATCCAATACTACCATTGTGTTTTAAAACGTTGTCCTTGTGTGTAGACTTTTGAATATCGCTTTCACACAGTTTGGTTAGAGTTTCTCTAGAAAAGGAAAGGCTAAACAAACTGAAAAGGTGGAAGGAGAGTTTGCAGGGATTGGGTGAAATTGATGTTAGGGTGTTGGATGGGTTCCCTGCAGGGGATAGGGATTAGAGATTTCCTACATAACCTTCCTCATCATACTCTAAATCACTTAAAAACTAATTAAGAAATATTTTGCGAATTGAATTATAAAATATACAATGTACATTTATTGAAAATAAGTCAAATATCAGATATTCAGGAAAAAATTCGACCTCTTAATTTCTCTTGTGTCGGAAGTAAATTATCTCCTACATCAAGTCGGTTTACAATTCATGATACATTAAAGGAACATCTTTTTATTTCCTTTATAATCTTTATTGGTTTTATTTCCATTAAATGTTATTTCACACTAAGAATTCTAATCATATAGCTATGATTTACAGGACAACGTATGTTCTCCCAGAATGACGTTCTCTGTCACTGGTATTGCATTGCTTTGCTATGAAATGTAATGAAATTTCATGTGAAAATCTATAGTCTTTTATAGTCTTTAAGCAATCACTTTCAAAGGAAACAAGATATCGCTTGAAGAAAAGAACATCACCAGAGAAGTGAGCATGCGTGAACACTAGCATTTTATGTTTGACCAAATAAAAAAAAAACCAAAAAAAAAAAAACAACAAAAAAACAACAACAACAAAACAACAACAACAAAACCACCATTCAACGAAGACTCTCAATTGTACAATCTTTGTATGTAAAATGAAAACGAGAATTTTATTCTCCGATATTTTTTCAAACGGAGCAACTCTGTAACGGAAGTATAAGTTTCTATATGAGGATATAAAGACATTGAACCATCAAAGGATTATTATCGACATTGATACATGTAAATAAATAAATTATATATCTATATTTGTGTGTTTTGATAAGCTAGTAAATTCATATTACATTTTTGTATATATGTCTGTATTTCAAATGATTAGTAAGTGTCTCTTCCTCTGTATTTTAAAAATAACTTGCTTATATACACAATCCTCAAGCTTGCGGAAAATAAAAGTCGGTATCAGCTTTCGAAAGTGATCGAACCTACAATGTAAATTCAAAAATACGATATTTTAAGGGCAATACTCTCTTTTTAGTGCCGGAGTAAGTCATAAATGTTGATGTATGGGGTGAAACAGCAGGTCTGCCCAATTACACGACAATTACCTCTTCCACGTAAACATGAAACCAAAATATTATACTCCCGCAATCAACGCACGGGGTATTGAATTCGTATTGCCCGGCTATAAAGTTAATGTAATAATTGGCGGTGGATTTTTTTTTTGATTGGAAGCTTAAATTGATTATTTTACACTTAATGCTTCTGTCGAATCTTTGTAGGAATTTCATTTGGCAAGTTATCACCTCAAATCTGGCGGAAGAATATTACCAAACATTCCTTCTCGGATTATCCGAGGACGTAAATGACGGCTTTCGGGAAACTCGATCAGCTTGTGTATGGTGATGAGGCGTACTTTGTACCGTGATGATAATGAGGGATGAGATTTGATTTTAATATTCAGAAAACTACCTGGAAATCAATTATTGAGGTGATTTCGTGTCGTCAACAATGTTTTATTGGAAGACCGAACACGCACGCTATTCCATAACGTCACATCTAATGAGTACTGAGATATTCTACCATAGTAAAATCGTAATTCATAATTGTAAATAACGATAGTTAATAGTTGCCAGGAGATAATTATTCATCTGGAGAATCGATTAATTTTCGAACCTAGAATCAAAGACAGAAACCTTTCAAGTTGATGGCGGTGACATCGTACTTTATGGGGTGCGATAAACATATGCATATGATTCAATGATGTTTTTCTGTCATGAAAGTAATCACTGAGCAAAACATTAAGTGCATTTTAAAACCATAAGAATACAAACAAGATTTGATAAATGAAGTGACAAAAAACGTCGAAA
The DNA here is from genome assembly GCF_947568905.1 of Ostrea edulis. Lineage (NCBI taxonomy): Eukaryota > Metazoa > Mollusca > Bivalvia > Ostreida > Ostreidae > Ostrea > Ostrea edulis. The sequence continues at coordinate 22,200,270 of NC_079167.1, read as the reverse complement.
TTCATAATTTTGTCTATGAACAATACAATAAATAATTCTCTCTATCTAAAGAATAGGATGCCCATGTTTACAATTGCGACACAATTTACATTATTTAACTTCATACCATCAATGAATCAGAAGTTTTATTTGTCCTTAACTAAAATGTCACAATACACAGATTTATGCTAGTGTTATACTTAAATAAATACAAATAAGTAAAAACAAACAAACAAACAAAAACCCACCCTAAACACACACACAATTAACACAACTCTTTTTGACATAGGTTGTATAAACTCGTGATTCATTGCAAACTATGTTTAATTTGCAGCATATCCCTGTCTATTTGCATAAAAACTAATGAAGTCTAGCAAATGCTATACACTTAGTACAATGTCAGTGTGACAGCTTTTAAAATCATTTATTTGATATACAACACCCAGAGAACTGGAAGTAAAAATAACACTTCGGTAGTTGTTATGCAATACCCCCCCCCCCCCCCCACCCCCGAGCCCCTTTGTTTCACCATTCATATACATGTCCTAGGTTTTTTTCTTTTTAGTTTCTCTGCGTGCCTTAAATCAAATTAAAAACCATTGATTCACGACAAACAGCAGAACTACACAGATTCACACGAATTTGCACATGGGATGGCCAGGTAATTCAAGTTTTATTTTAAAACTCTTTCTAGCGAACTCATTGCTAATATGTTTGACTGGGTGGATTCCGCTAATATGTTTGACTGGGTGGATTCCGCTAATATGTTTGACTGGGTGGATTCCGCTAATATGTTTGACTGGGTGGATTCCGCTAATATGTTTGACTGGGTGGATTCCGCTAATATGTTTGACTGGGTGGATTCCGCTTGAACACTGTACACGTACTTATTACTTGGTTGTAGTAAATTAATGCATGCACTTTACGTAATTATACAAGCTGGTAATCAGAAAATTTTTAACACCAGTCTGATAGAAACCACCACATTCTGTTCACATTCGTCAGGTCGTTTACTGACAAGTGTAAGGAGAAGGGAGGTGGTTTTATTAATGCTATCTTAGCAATTGCATTAAAATGGCCTACATTTTTCACAATGATGTGCGAGTTATTTCCCCCTGATTATAGAGGGCGCACAGCACATTGCGGTCCTCAGTTCATGGTGTCGTATAAGGAATAGATAGACAATTTACTATTTCTGATTGTAATGAATTGCCAGTAAAGGAATTTTTCTAATAATTAAGTGTAATGACTTGAATATAGTATAACTGAACAATAATATTTAGACGCGTGTGTCCCTGTGTGATTTTCTCGCGAACAAGGTATGGTCATGATGTAACAAAGCATATGAATACTAACAAGTCCTCGACTTCTTTGGATCATAATCAGGATGTTTTTAGTATACCATCAATTCTTCATTATTAATTTTTATCAATATTTTCGACACACAAAACACAATTAGATATGCCTGAAATCACATGTTCAACCAATGCATACATGTATATTATTAGCTTTTCATTTCACACTGGACAAAACTACTTGTTGCTAAATGTACAACAGGTGCCAATATACAGATAAACAGAACAAGTTAATTATCTCGAATTGGTATCACTAGTGTAATATTTCTGTTGAAATATTTTTTCGCGCGCGTGATTCAATCTTCAGAAAATTAAATTTTGTGCAAATCAACTTACAGCTCTTCTTGCACTGCAATTACTTAGATGGGCACAAAAATAATTATTAGGCACGTACCAACAACAGGTCATTACATGCAAAGTTGGCTATTTTACGTGCAGAGATGGATATATTGATAGGCTGGTTGACCCTCCCCCTCGTGAATTGTAAAGTGAAAATGCAAAGCAGCAGCCACACGGTATTTATCCGTTATTCAGACGGTAACGCCTTCGGGAATCTCTCCAAATTCAGATAGAATTTCTATCTATAAGTTTGGGGCGGTCTGCTCTTCCCCGGCGTTGTCAAAGGGAGGAAGTGGGAGTCTTGTAGCCTTTCCGCGTGCCCTGCGTTTACCCATCTCAACATTTCCAGACCTTCCTTCTGGAGGCATCATGGAAATATGTCCGCTAGGGTGACTATCCACTTTCGATTTTATCCGTTTTGTGAGTCACGTGGCCATTACAAGTCCGTTCGTCTAACGTTGAAAGAACGTTATATCAGTTTCTCATGCGTCCAATGTTCGTTTAACCCGGTACTTATCCGTTATTCAGACGGTAATGTCCGTTGATCAACCTTTAATTGCCTGGTACGCGTCCAGTAATCGTGTGGTTTTTATGCGTTTTATACGATTAATACACCGATCGTAGGAGCCCCGAGCAGCGGCGGGAACGACTTTCATCAACGGGTACCAACGGACAGCATTATGTCTCGTGTGACGTCCGTTTATGCTATCCGATAAGGTGTGACTGCTCCTTAAAATTCAACCAATGAATTGAACTGAAAGATCAACTCTTCCAGCTTTCTCCCACGATTAAGGATTTAGAGCTTTGTTTTTTGGGTTTTTTTTTTTTTTTTTAAATTACATGTAAAGAATTTTCAGACAATATTGTGAAGTCCCCCCCCCCCTTTTTTTTTAAACGATGCTACGTGCCTGACTATATCACATGCTTTTAGTGCGCTTTTAATACTAGGTGTCTGTTGTTTTTAAAACAGATTACTTCTGAAATCTGAAAATTTCAGTATTATTGTATAGATACGGTTATACACTCCCTTTCCCAACTCTACAATTTGACGAAGTGCACATAATAAAAAGTGTTCTCCATAAAATCAAAGAAACTAAACCTTGCTTGTGTCTTAGATATAACACAACCTGTTAAAACTCAGCATAATAAAGAATTCGGTAACTGTAAGCTTTGTTGTACACTGTATCGTCACAAGCCAAGCCTATTGTCTCTGTTTACACTACGTCAAATGCCGTGGCTATTGATTTAAAAAAAAAAATCCTAGACTTCATGAATATTTATATTCCTAAGTCAACCAATCGGCAAGCTTCCGTGATTTTGTGTATGTGTGTGTGTGTGTGTGTGTGTGTGTGGAAGGAACATCATCCGGAGGTCATTGCGTGCTCGAAGCGGAATAATCCGAGGACTGCCGATTGAGAACAAACTGGACACTTTTAGCTGTTGTAACTAATGGACGCTTCTTTGTTGACTTCACCGGTGTAACAAAACCGTATAACATGCGTAGCAACGCCTTCCTCTTTAGATAATCGTCCGATCAACTCTTTTTCAGATTTCAGCACATCCAATTTACCCCGAATTTCCTCATCAAGTTTGAGAATACGATTAACTTTATTCACACAGAATTTACAAGCGTAACCACTGCTGTCAATGCGAATTTCATGAAATAAATACTTACAAACTTTACTTGCTTTTGTAAACAGGGATCTATAGCCTTTTTTGTCCGTTATATTACTTGTAATCAAATACTGCACGTTTTAGTTGTGGGCGCAGCCATCAAAATATCGTCCCTTGGGAATCCGGGTTAGAATAGGTCCTCAGTACCCCTTGTTTGTCGTGAGAGGCGACTAAATGGGGTGGTCCTTCGGATGAGACCACAAAAACCGAGATCCCGTGTCACAGCAGGTGTGGCACGATAAAGATCCCTCCCTGCTCAAAGGCAGTAAGCGCCAAGCATAGACCTAAATTTTGCAGCCCTTCACCGGCATCGGTGACATCTCCATATGAGTGAAATATTTCCGAGAGGGACGTTACACAATATACAATCAATCAATCATTAAAATATCGGAAAGTTATTATTGTGACTGCGATTGGTCAAAAAATTATTGTGTCATTTCATAAATATTCATGAAAATCGAGAGTTTCGTTGATCATGCAGCCATGGTTTGGGGTAGGATAGGTACTACCTGACTCAGTAACCGTGACTATCGACGATGTGTACACTGTTAGTACTATTCATGTGAAGCTTAGGGCCAGAATGGTAAGCGCTCCCCCAACTTCCGGTGTAAAGAGAGTAACTGCAAAAATGTAGGCCACTGTAAATCATACATAGTTTCTTCAACCATATTTGCATTTTACCAGGAAAGTACGATGAAACTTTTCGCATTTCACCTTAGTGTACTATCCTAATACGCCGGTTTCGAGATACATCCGAGTTATTTCCCTTTGGAGAACTGTCGTATATAGTGAGGCTCGAAACAATTTGTTTACACGCGGGAGTGGGACTAATATTCGTCACTGCGTAACTGAATGTACTCTGTGAGTTTTTCATACACTGTTAGATCACCTGAATTCGATTGATACACAAACTAAGTAAGTTATAAGTACTTAGGGGGTAATTAGATACATATAATTCTTATCATATCACGTTATTTCGTTGGTCATAAGTACCATATCAAAGATAATACTTGCAAATATGACATTGTTTTTATGTTTCCACTTTAGTAAAATATTTCTTTCGATAGTATTTTGTATTTTCCACATTTACACATTAAAAGAGAAGCCGCTCTTAATACATTTCATCGTCTTCCTCGTTGACTGTAGGTCCACTCTGTCCCACTTACTCATTCAAAGTTACACTAAATGCACCTCCTACACAGAACAGTTCGTATCTCGAAACTGGCGTATTATTCGATTTGAAGTTAAGGTATATAATGTATAACGATCATATTTCATATCTAGTATATTGGTGGTATTCTTGTAATTATGGTATCATTTTGAAGGGTTTATCAAATAAAAATAATCCACCCTAGGAATTTTCAAACTTTTGCTTTTTGCTTGATTTACATTTGTATTTCACTAGGAATTTCTAAGGGAAGAGCATGTTTTATTTTTAAAAAGTTCAAATAAATTATATTTTCATACAAATCTCTTGGTGGAAAGTTACATACACTTTACAAAAGTATGAAATATTTTTAGAAAATTAAAAAATTTTCTATCAAGGGCTGATAACGTATCAAAAAAGTTTCAAGTGCTAAAAGGTCAGCTTCTAATCATTTACCAGTCATGTGAATTTGATCTACTTCATTTTTATCATTATTTAACGATAAACATTTATTTTGATTTAAATCATTCAAAATTGTTCATTATCCTTTCGATATACATTGGATACCTTAAAGTTTCTAAGATGATTGAGAAATTCAGACATTCATTACCCGGTACATTCACGGTTTTTGAAAATATACAATGTATAACATAACAGTTCTAAACGACCTAAATAAACAGCTAAATTTGCATGCATGGGCATGGTACATTAGGCCTACCGGTATATCAAACTTTAAGGCTTTAAAAAAAATTACAATCCATGAACTTTGATCATTGGTATTTTCTCCAGTCTGGCATTTCCTCAGTTAATCAAAAATATTTTATACACCATATTAATTGTTTCAATTGTTTTTGAACGTTTACTAAATCGACGCATCTGCAATCGCTGCACAAGCGGAAATTTTCCCTCTTGCTTTCTGTACTTTAAAGGAAAATAATGCCAACATAACATCATAATGACAAAAACACATCTCACAGGGACGGAAGCACATCTCATAGTGACGAAAGCACATCACACAATATTTGCTCATGATATAATGATACACTGTAAATGCAAATGACATAATGATAAATGCACATAACAAGATGTTAAAAGCACATTATATAATGAGAGAAGCACATGATATATTGAGAGGAACACGTGAAATAATGAGAGGAACGCGTGACAGAATGAGAGGAACACGTGACATAATGAGAGGAACACTTGACATAATGAGAGGAACATAACATAATGAGACGAGCACATGACAGAATGAGAGAAGCACATGACACAATGAGAGGAACACATGACACAATGAGAGGAACACGTGAGATAAAGAGAGAGAGAGCACATGACATAAAGAGAGGAGCACATGACACAATGAGAGGAACACGTGACATAAAGAGAGAGAGAGAGAGAGCACATGATATACTGAGAGGAACACTTGACATAAAGAGAGGAGCACATGACACAATGAGAGGAACACGTGACATAGAGAGAGAGAGAGAGAGAGAGAGAGAGAGAGAGAGAGAGAGAGAGAGAGAGAGAGAGAGAGAGAGCACATGATATACTGAGAGGAACACGTGACATAAAGAGAGGAACACGTGACATAATGAGGAACAAGTGACATAAGAAGTGGAATACATGACATAATGAGAGGAACACATGACAGACTGAGAAGAGCACATGGCATGTTGAGAGGAACACGTGACATAAAGAGAGGAACACGTGACATAATGAGAGGAACACGTGGCATAATGAGAGGAACACGTGACAGAATGAGAGGAACACATGACATAATGAGAGGAACACGTGACAGAATGAGAGGAACACGTGACATAATGAGAGGAACACGTGACAGAATGAGAGGAACACGTGACATAATGAGAGGAACATAACATAATGAGACGAACACATGACAGAATGAGAGAAACACATTGCACAATGAGAGGAACACATGACATAATGAGAGAAACACATGACAGACTGAGAAGAGCACATGGCATGTTGAGAGGAACACGTGACATAAAGAGAGGAACACGTGACATAATGAGAGGAACACGTGACATAATGAGAGGAACACGTGACAGAATGAGAGAAACACGTGACGTAACTAGAGGAACACGTGGCATAATGAGAGGAACACGTGACATAATGAGAGGAGCACATGACATAATGAGAGGAGCACATAACATAATGATCGATGTGTACACATCCCATCAGAAGGCAGATAAAACGTTCAATATAGAAACATATTATTAATTCTGGTGATATTAGGTCTCATTATCCGGTGACATTTCAGTACATTGGTTCCTTCTCGGCAGTACACTATCAAATGTGTCACCATTATTTTATCATTATGGTAACAAATGCGTCATGATTTGATACATTGACAAATACAATATTCGACATAATTGCCGTCAGCTGCATTCAAAATTCTATTCTAAAACAAAAACACCTTTCCCCGAGGACTTCTTTGTAAAGAATAGAAAAATATCAATAATAAACTACTGCTATTGTCGAGATAATTCTATATATTCCCGTGGAAGATGCCATTTATTCGGGAGATTAGGAAAATTGAATATTGGGCCATTATAGATTTCTAAAACCAGTCATGGGTTACTCCAGAGATAAATTATTAAAAGTTGACATATACTGATGAAAAAGGGAAACGGGTATTAATCTCTAAATGGTACAAACATCCGTACAGGAGGCAATCATCGGATACATGTCCTCAAAATTGTTGTGAATCTTTGAGAGATTCCGCTCTCGACTCGCAGTTTCTAAAAAATTAAGTTTATTTTTACACGCTTTTGTAGATTTCGTGTGTCACATCAATCACAGTAATATACATGTTGTCAGACAGTCATTAGTAATTCCCGCTTCACGTTGTCAGACAGTTATTAGTAATTCCAGCTTCAATCTTAATGGCGTTTTGTTACCAAGATCTATTTACAATTTTTATTTTTTCTCTACATGATTATAATTGAAATTTTCTTTGAAACGTGCAATTAATTTTAATCAAGACCTTAGTGATGGGCTGCTGCAAATTCCAGTTCCTTTAATTCCTCTCCAAACCATTATAACGTATGGTCCAATAGGACAATGAATATTTGTGCAAGGACGTGCATTTCTGGTCAGAGATAGAAGTTATTCAATTTCAGAGGATAAAGATGAAAAGAAAAATAGATGTATAAGATGCATCAATATGGCTAACCAGCTCTCAGTAATTCCTCTATTAAGAAAGTCGGAAATTGTCAGCAATCACAAATTTAATCAATCATTCATCATTGTGTTACAAGTACAACTAAGCAAAGCTCATTATTTTTACCAATTAGAAAATATTCAGTGAATAAAATCTTATATAGCAACCACTACATTCATAAGCCGCGTCAATCTAAGATGTTTAACATCCACAGTAACAGCTCCTTCATTACGGGCCTAGTCCCGTTAAAGTCACAGGTCTATTTCGGAGTCTTTCGGGGACGTCTTTAGAACGGAGGTTTTGTCATGACGTTGGCATAGGTCTAAATTTGTGGCATTTCAGCTACAGCTGATGACGTCAACTCTATACGAGTAAAAATTTCAAAAAATTCTCGAATGAAACAGCATATAATCAAACAAAATCAGAACTTGTAAAAATTAATTCATTTCAATATTTTTCTTGGATTCAAGATAATTAAGAATATATCCATATCGTGATCCCCGAAAAGTTCGCGTAGATTAAACGAGCAAGTTTACATAAAATACAGAAAAAACAATTCAGAGGAACTTTTAGGATTTTATTTCAGTACTCACAATTAAGATCACGCTAGTAGTGAAGATCTAATAAACGCTCTTTACACACAATGACACATATAAATGCAGCCTTTCACACAATGCACAAAGTGAAAACTGCATTTAATATTCATTCATTTCCAACAGGTGCTTTCTAGAAATGAAGTCATCAAGTACCAGTGTGTATGAGCATTATTTTTACATCTTCACTAAAAGTGAAATAAACAAACAACCAATCAATAAAAGTTAACCTTCGCAAAATAGTGTGAGTATTACGAGATGGTCATATACTACAGCACTTCTGGAATTTCATTGCTGATAAATTCATTATCAGAATGTGGTAGTAACGATGAAATGACTGTGGTGAGATTAAGGGGGTTGACTTCCGGTGAGAAACGCACGACCGGTTTACCCTGCTGGTTGATGACGAACTGCTCAAAGTTCCATCTGATATCGCTGACACGGAGTGGTTTGTAGAATAAATCGTCCTCAAACTCGTCCTGTGTCGGACCGCAGTACTTCTGTAAAAGGTAATAAAACAGAATAATGAATCCGTATCTCGTTATTAGATGTCAATTTTTATCGGCAAAAATTAATGTGGTACACTGGTTTTCATAATTTCATTTTTGGGTGTATACAACTTCACACTACGAAATCAGTAGTCGTGCACAGTTCTGACTATCTGATAGCTTGAACTTGCACTTTAAGGAGGAATAACACCTTGTCATAATGGCCGATTTCCTTTTGAAAAATGAATGAAAATATGAATATCAGCAGTGCTTGTACATTCTTAAAATCTAATTGCCTAGCTGGATAGCTCAGTAGATTAATTGCTGATTGTGTGTTCAGGTCTAGCAGGGGTTTTAATTTCCAAATAAGGTAAATTTGAAAGTTTTCAATTTTGAAATATTTGCACATATTCTCAACTTTCCATTCACATAAGATTTCCCTGGTGTGTTATTCCTCCTTAAATGTACTGTAAATATATATTCTTATCTTTTACTGAAAATCAGCTGATCCATTATCTTTCTCATGTATCTATCAATAGATAATCGCAATTCTTGATGAGATAAAAGAGACATATGATTATACTTGATATTTGTACGGAATTCCTCGCACTCAGAATGTAAAGGTTGATAAGACGACAAAGGGATAATGACAGACGAGAAAGCAGGATGTTCACATCTTCCATGTGTGCTCAGTAGATATACTTACATGTCTAATGGTCTAATAAAGTCTACAGAAAAACCGCACTAAGAACATCGAATCGATTAAAAATAAATGGTTTTGGAAAAAGAACATGGGAATGACTATCAGCAACAACAAAAATTTGAAGAAAAAAAATATATGATGAAAACAGAAACTAAATTAATGATTTTATAAGTAAAATGAATACAATTCATCGTATGAAATGTAATTTATTCCTCCGTATGAAATGTAATTATTCCCATGATTTCTCAATGTAGTCTAAAATAGTGAGGACAATATGTAGGGAGTAATGATATATTCCAAATTTTGAACATCATAGAAAATCCACAATTAAGTCCATTATCTTTTTAAAAGATTTTTTTCTTTGGACTTCTAAAAACCAAATGAAACCATATATATATATATATATATATATATATATATATATATATATATATATATATATATATATATATATCCAAATTGTGTTTTTAAAAAAAATCACAGTGTCCGGTATAAAATATTAAAAGAAATAGAATAAACAGTACACAACGTTAAAAATTTAACGCAAGCGCTTTCATTTTATAATCCTCAGGCGTTACATTTTAAAATAGTTTTGAAATGGTTTGACGTCATAAAGGCGTCCTAACATTTCACGTACATAACGACGTCATAAACGAATGAAGGGAAAAGGATTTTACGTTAAGCATATTATGACGTCATAGATAATAACAGTAAACATATTTTACAGTAAGCTATTGAGAGCCGGTTTTTAGACTGATTCTATGTAACTATCAAAATTCAGTGGCCACGGTATGTCACAGATTTTTATGAAACTTTGTGTGTAACAATATTATGATAGATATAAAACAAAAAGGACATGCAAAGGTTTGACTTAGCAACGGTTGCCATGGAAACCGATCCTCTAACAACAGCTGGACAAGATATGCACATGTATGTTATATTTTGAATAATCAAAAATTAAACGCTATTGTTTATAAAAACAACAATTGTAAAAATTATTTTGAGCTAGGTTCTAGCTTTTAGAAATTTTTTTGTATTTATTTAATCCTTGGAAACAATAGAAATAATTATTTTTATGATGTATAAGGGTTTGATATATGTAATTTTTAGAGAGGGATAAAATATATTTGCCCAGTCATTTGGTGTAAACTCACATGCTAGTAAAATATATTGAATCTTACTTTAAAAAAGTACAGAAACATATTTGTGGAGAAACCAAAGGTAAACACATAAACCAGTAGTTTCCTCTGGTGCACAAACCAAAATACACCAGAAAGAGTTATTGCCCTTTGTAACACTCTCTTGTATTGGAGATATGAACAGCCTTCATTTGTTTTCAGTATGGCAGGAGGTGGAAATTGAGTTTTTATTCAATTTGTTCTTCAGATGTTTATCAATATCAGATGATCTTTGTTCACTTAATTCACTACCACGATCTTTATCTTCAATTGTGCTAAAGGATTCCGGTTTATTTCATGGAATACAAATCCGTTTGATCTTTGCCATAGTCACCGGACTTTAACATCCAATCGTCTACGTATTCGTAGAAAAAGTAAATGTTGTGGAATTTAACGCTTTATTGCATCACATCCGACTAAAAAAATGACCAGGGAAACAGAAGGCTGACAGACATATTCATAGAAAATATGAAAAAGCCCTGCCTGTTGCCGTGTTGGAACTTGTATTGACGTAAGTATTCTATTTGATTTAGAATCCAAATTCTAAAGTAAAGGCTGAATAGAATGTATCAGAAAATTTGGCTTTTAGTAAACATATGAGAACCCCAATTTATTTTATACTGCCAGCCAGGCTAGTCAGCTATAGTGGTATACATGTAGACTGAACATTGCAAGTAGTCCTGTCATTTACTGCATGGGTGTACAATATAGAATACTAGTTAAGTATGTCCCCAACCTAACATTCACTCAGGGAGTTTCCTATCACATTTACACAGAGTTCAGGATCTGTAAAAATTGGGGAATACTTATGAAATCATGTTTCATGTGGAAATTTTCAAAAGGACTAGGCTTAATTTATGTAATACTAAGTGATGACCCCCCCCCCCTCTCTCTCTCTCTCTCTCTCTCTGACTGTCAAGTTTACAATAAAAACAAACATGTGAATGCCTGTGTGCATTCTAGATAAAGATTGTTAAAATCATATATATTGGTGAGCCAGGCTACTTTCAAATTTGTTTACCTGTGGTAACCCCCACTAATATGTGATAGTTCTAATCTACAGAAGAAATCACACAAATACTATTATGATTTAAAGTTTTCTCATATCTGTAATTATGAACTTTAGGACACTTGATTTGGAAAAATTAAATTATGAAAAATTGATGATTTTGAATTGGGTCCTGTAACTGGGCCCTCAAATTTTAATACATGTAGGTCCTGTCAACTGAAGTAAATCAAAAAATATTAAATGTAAATTGTAAATATTCAAATACTTTTGAATTCTTACTTTTTCATCCAATAATCACATATTTTGGCCAAAGTACATGACCACTATTTTATGTAATTAATGTGTGCTTTTCTGTGTTTCAGCTGTATGAGCATCATACTGTGCAGATCACCTAAAGATGGAGTTGACCAAGTTGCTGACTTTGAGGAGGTAAATATTCAGCATTAATACATACACATTGAATACATAATTTGAAATTCAAATTTGAATCCCAGTATTATAAATCCTAAAACAAATTAATAGATGTGGGGAATGTGGTACATTGGGTTTAGTTTCTTGGTTATAGAGCCTGCATGGAAACTGAATTCTCTAGAATAATCACAGGAGACCATCCATTTTTTATGCGACATGATGACTTGAAACGTTTTCATCACAACTTCCTAAAAAAAAATTTATTACTTCACTTAATTAGCATACTCAAAAAGACTAGTTGTTTTGTTGTCACTGACGCATATATATATGTACACATGTGTATGAGTTCAGTATCAATTGTAAAAATGATTAATTCTAATTAGGTCAATGTTGAGAATCACTCAAGTGACCTACATGTTGCTATTTGTGTGCGTCAGTCATCATAAGACGTTAACTGAACATTAATATTTTTTCTTGATAACCACCCTTCCAATTCTTTTCAAATTTCTTTTAAGCATCTTTGGGACAAGGGGAATTAACATAGATTGTAAATCTAAGGACTCTGGATTGATGGTACTTTTAAAAATGCTCTATACCAAAATTGAGAATTTTGTTTTAGAACCAGGGTTTGATTTCTTCAATTTTATGGAGAAAACTTTTTCAGATATATACTTCGTTAAATTGTAGAGTTGGGGGGGGGGGTATAAGTGTATTTGACATTTATTTGTGTCCAAATTATGTAATTAATACTGAGGATTTCAGTAGTAGTCTGTTTTTAAAACAACAGACACCTAGATTAAGAGCACAATGAAAGCATACATGTGGGGGGAGGGGGGGGGGGGGGTTGACTTCATAACAATGCCTGAAAATTCTTAACAATTAAATTTTAACAAAAATTTTACACTAGAGATGCCAATTCAAGATAATTAACATGCTTTGTTTATTGGCATCTGGTGTACATTTAGCAACAAGTAGTGTTGTTCATTGTGAAACGATAAATTGATAATGTACATGTATGCGTTGGTTGTACATGTGTTTTAGGCATATCTTATTGCATGTTTTGTTATGTTTGGTTGTTGAAAATATTGATAGAAATTAATAATGAAGAATTGCTGATATACTAAGGACATCATGATTCTGATCTAAAGAAATTGAGGACTAGTTAATATTTACATACTTTGTTACATCATGACCATACATTGCTTGCAAGAAAAACACACATGGGCCACATACATGTAATCAGTGACTAAGACATTTTGTTCAGTTATACTGTTTTCAAGCCATTACACTTAATTCTTAGAAAAATTCCTTAACTGGCAATTGATTGCAATCAGAAATTGCAAATTTTCTATTTATTCCTTACTTGACACCATCGAATGACAGTAATGTGATGCGCGCTCCCCGTAATCAGGGGGAAATAACTCGTATAGCATTGTGAAAAATGTAGCTCATTGATTATATTCATATACGTTTGAAATATTTTATGGTTATACAAGATTTTTTACAATAACTATTGAAAAAGACTCGAACACAATTTATGTTCATGTTATGCATAAATCTTATTAAATCATTGACTCCGCAAAATATTATGACATCACAGGAGGGTGGAACTACCTTAAATAAAGCTGAATGCTTATGAAGGAAAAACAGAAAGGGGTACCAAAATTGCGAATTTCGAAAACACAGGGTTGTGAATGTGGGTCCAAAAGAGTCATATAGTGTATAACATGGATTTTGTAGCCCTTAGAGCTATAGTGATACTTTGAATTTTTTTAAATTTGATTAATACTCAGGTAACCAATAAGGTTTGTGGACATCTTGTTAATTTATGAGTATTAACACTATTAATAGCTCTTCAATACAGCATAAACACATGTATATAAACTGTATCAAAACATAACATCCTTTAGGCCAATTCAACTTAATTAGTAAGATTATCATCCTGGGTCACCAAAAAGTATGGGGCAGACTGTGGGAAGATTTTATTTTTTAATTTTTATTTTCTGAGAAATATATTGATGACAAACAAGTTTTTGTCAACAGAAGTGCATAATTTAATGCCAGATATATAAATCTATGTTATTTCACAGATGATTTTTGAGGGGCGGGTGGGCGAGCATGATAATCTATCAACTAAGTAATTAATTAAGTGGTAAAATTACTATTCTAGCATCATGAATGATCTTGTACATGTAAATTTAGTTTAATCAAATTGAATTAGGTGTGTACTGTATGAAAATGTGAAAAATAAGATGAACTTTTCAATATTTGTTCAACACATTTTTTAGAACTTGAAGAGCAGAAGATGCACTCCATGACTCTTATGTGATATAGAAGACAAAGAAGAGCTCTTGAGAATGGAAAAAAAACTGCGAGTTTTACAGTCAATGAACACACCTCACGACACAAGTCCATCCTGATTCAGTAAACTGTTCTTCTAAGGAAACACCATGACTTAGTTAAGATCAAGTTTTGGTGTCAGAAGACTAATGTAACTAAAACATTGCAAAATTAACCTGCAAGTGTCTTATGTGAGCCTACTGAATAAGGATTCATTACTGAACAGTTGAAGGAAAATCACTATTATAATGATTTTTTAAAAAAGATGATTGTGTTGTTTGGATAACATTGTGATCCATGTTTGTTGAATAAACAACTTTGCAAAAATGAGTTGTTCTGTGTTAATATTATAAATTTACTAATTACTGGTATGTCAACATAGATTACAGTAACACTGAACAAACTTCAATAAATTTTAAAGTTTCATGCAGTTTCTGCAGTAGAAAATGACACCTATTGATTTTCTGGTCCAAAGGTCACCAGGTGCAATACAATACTCTGTACAATTGATGTCTGACCAGTTTCTTCAGAACCCTTTGATTGATAGTGATATTTCATACAGGGGTTGGTCACTGGTAGTATATGACCCCCATTGATTTTCAGGTCAAAAGATTAAAAATGGCAGGGGCCTCCGTGGCCGAGTGGTTGGAACATAGCGTTCAAAATGACACGGCCTCAGTCGGCGCGTGTTCGAATCCCACTTGCGCTGGTATTAAGTGAGAAAGTTTCCCAATTTACTTTCGGAAGGTCGGTGGTCTCTTCCCAGGTACATTGTATCTGGGTTCTCACTTTCACCAATAAACACTGGGCACCATCAGAAAACTGAAAAATTGTTGAGTGTGGCAGAAAATATCAATAAATCAATCAATTAAAAATGACTAGGTGCAATGTAGCTAGTACTCTATGCAATGGTGTCCCCCCAATATCTTGGGCCTGTTGTTCAATTATGATATTTCATATGTTGGTTGGTTATGAATAGTAGATGACCTTAATGATTTCCAGGTCAAAGGTCAACAAATACAAGGCAGTACAATGAACAATTTATTGGTATCTACCCAATATCTTGAGAAGACTTTTTATAGTTATTGATAATAGTTTACATGACAATACAGTACATGTAATATAGCTCGTTTATGGAAATGATTGCAAAATCTACTTGGTGTTTGGGGAGGGGGGGGGGGAGGGGGGTCCTACTGGATTACAGTTTATGTTTACATGTTTTTTTTTAATCACTCCAACTAATTTTTATTAATATGTTAAACTTCTCCATGTTTATTTTTGAAATATCAATTGCTCATATTGTTCATTTTAACTGAAAATGGTGTAGGTTGTATTATTTGTCATTAGTATGAATTTTTGGCAAAATGCCCAAATCTACAGATTTCGCACTACAATAGATCAATTGTATTACATTTCACCATTAATCTTTTTATATAAATTAGGAGTCTTTGATATGGACACCCTTTGATGACAGTTGATTATGCTGTATGTATTTTCCAAATTATCTAAATTCATCAACGAAATCCAACAAAAAATCCCGTTTTGGCAAAATGCCCAAATCTACAGTTTTCGTGCTACAATAGATCTATTGCACTACGTTTCACCATTAATCTTTTTATATACATTAAGAGTCTTTGATATGGACATCCTTTGATGACAGTTGATTATGCTGTATGTATTTTCCAAATTATCTAAATTCATCAATGAAATCCAACAAAAAATCCCGTTTTGGCAAAATGCCCAAATCTACAGTTTTCTTGCTACAATAGATCTATTGCACTACGTTTCACCATTAATCTTTTTTTATATATTAAGAGTCTTTGATATGGACATCCTTTGATGACAGTTGATTATACTGTATGTATTTTCCAAATTATCTAAATTCATCAACGAAATCCAACAAAAAATCCCGTTTTGGCAAAATGCCCAAATCTACAGTTTTCGTGCTACAATAGATCTATTGCACTACGTTTCACCATTAATCTTTTTATATACATTAAGAGTCTTTGATATGGACATCCTTTGATGACAGTTGATTATGCTGTATGTATTTTCCAAATTATCTAAATTCATCAATGAAATCCAACAAAAAATCCCGTTTTGGCAAAATGCCCAAATCTACAGTTTTCTTGCTACAATAGATCTATTGCACTACGTTTCACCATTAATCTTTTTATATATATTAAGAGTCTTTGATATGGACATCCTTTGATGACAGTTGATTATACTGTATGTATTTTCCAAATTATCTAAATTCATCAACGAAATCCAACAAAGAATCCCGTTTTGGCAAAATGCCCAAATCTACAGTTTTCATGCTACTACAGATCAATTGCACTACGTTTCACCATTAATCTTTTTATATATATTAAGAGTCTTTGATATGGACATCCTTTGATGGCAGTTGATTATGCTGTATGTATTTTCCAAATTATCTAAATTCATCAATGAAATCCAACAAAAAATCACTTTTTGGCAAAGTGCCAAATTATAATACATTGGTACAGCGGTCAGTAACACATTCTTTACCATAGGTGGATATAGATATCATAAATAAGGAGGGAATTTTATGGGGAATCGAGATTTATGGAGAAAATTAGTTGTCTTTTTCAATTTTTTATATACCACAAGGACAAAACATGGGCAAAACGGGCTGAATTTTGCAGTTCAATTAGCCCTCATAGACTGCTGTCGGTTTCCATGGCAACGGATGGTAGAAATTCGGTGGTGGGGTTGAAATTATGTAAGATGGTGCAAGTAAAGTTAATACTGTGAAAATCAAAGAAATCTGTGACATTGAGTGGCCAGACCCTATCTGATTTCTTTGATTTTTACATAGAATTGATCTTAAAGTCTTAATAAAGTGTCTTTCTTTTTCTCGTCGGGAAATAGTATTTTCTGTATACAGTTTATAAAACGGAAATACACTGAATTGTCCGTGGCCACACACATCTATATGTTCACTAACTTTAATTTTTCTGTATTCGGGTGCTGAAATGTGTTGTTTATGAACTCGTATACGAGTTCGCAGAGTAGTTCCAGTTTCACCGATATAATGTTTTCCACAGCCAGCACATGTTATAACATAAATTAAATTTTTGGTGGAGCACGTCATATCTGAATTTACCGTAAATTCCTTGTTGTTAAATTCATTCGTTTATGACGTCGTTATGTACGTGAAATGTTAGGACGCCTTTATGACGTCAAACCATTTCAAAACTATTTTAAAATGTAACGCCTGAGGATTATAAAATGAAAGCGCTTGCGTTAAATTTTTAACTTTGTGTACTGTTTATTCTATTTCTTTTAATATATATATATATATATATATATATATATATATATATATATATATATATATATATATACAAAGCACTAAAATGACCAACGACACGAACAACGAGATTGTCAAATTTTCGGGACGACCCGTCCCTTCTTCTGGACAAACGAAAAGAATTACATAATGTGGTCAATATCAACAGAGCATAATAACAAAAACTACATATAAATACATCTAGCACTACAACTACACTAATCTACAAACGTATTTACAACGCAGACCACATGTTTTTGGTCTTTAGGCTTGCCAATCAATGTTAAAAGTGGAGCGAATTAGGACATGCCTTATTCGTCCAAAGAGCTGATCCAAAAAAAAATAAAAATATATATATATATATATATATATATATATATATATATATATATATATACATATATATATCAACCCATGCATCCATTTTTGTTATCGAGTGTCCTTAAAGTGGGCATTAGATGTGTTTCTGTGGTGTCTTCCTGTTGTTCCTCTTTCTTTTAACCTTTTGGCACTACAAGTGCATGCTTTACGGTCCCGTAACATATTTGGTAGACCATGTTTACTTGCCTTTCGAGATGTAAAGAGGTGATGTTTATTTGCCTTTTGAGATGTAAAGAGGGAATGTTTACTTGCCTTTCGAGATGTAAGGAGGGGATGTTTGTTTACTTGCCTTTAGATATGTAAACAGGGGATGTTCATTCTCTCCATTGACCTCCAGTTTGGCAAACATTTGGAAGTTTGGAACGTATCCGTTTCCAGGTCTGACATACTTGATGGTGTTCAAAATTTCAGTGGCTGTGTCTCCCGGTTCTTGCTGTAATGATACGGTAAACTTCTGTGTATTTACATTTCCAATGTTGTTTGCTTTTGATATCTCTACAATTTGTAATGATAGCTATCTCCTCATGAATGCGTTGTAGTAGTAAGTAGTGTAATGTGTGTATGAATACTAATAAATGTAGTACGTCTATTTTTCTGCTGGGAATTACGACAGAAATGAAAGTAAAATGTAATTACAAGACATTAACTTCAGTTTTAAAATACATGAGGGTATGAACTGCAACACTTCACGCATGCATACTGTTCATAAAGTGCGTCAGCGCTCACGTGCTTCATGAAGTAGGCCGGCGTGAAGCGTCGCAGTTCATACCTTCATGTATCATCAAAAATGAAATCTATTTCTTACATGCATATCCAGTGATGCCCAACTATCTATTTTGTATTGCTCATAGGAGTTATGAGATTGATCACTGTTCCTTATCTTCACCTTTCAATATATGGGGGAATCTACATATATTCAAAATATAAAGCGATAAAAACTAACTCACCAAGTTAAACTGATCGCAAGGAAAACCCAAGACTTCGAACTGTTTCCCGGAAAATTTCTGTTTTAGTGCATTGTACCCCAGGTAGTGCATGGGAGTTAAACCTCAGAAAGACGCCAGGTTTGTGATGACTAAAACTTTGCCGCGATACTCCGACAAAGTGATGTTCCTCGTTTGATAGATGTCGGGAGCCGTGAAATCATAGACGGAACTGCGAGAGGAGACAGGCTGCTGACATTCCACTATGGTTCCAAGAGCTTGGCAGACGACACCTAAAAACGCCATTACGGCGAGGGAGCGTTGAGCTCCCGCCATCTTTAGCCTCTGTAAAGAAACTGACCTTATCACAACGGATTAAACTTGTTTGTGACTTTGCCCTCGATATCATATGAGACACAAATGTATTGTCACGCGATTGTTTTATTGTAGCGTGACTGTACCTTAAAATTCACACCTTATCGCCCAATGTGTTGATAAAATGTTAAAGAAACCATACTTCAATATTGGCAATGGACATTATGGTATTATCGACACTTGCTACAAACAAACTTTTCTATAAAAAATTTTTGGATGAAAATGAAAACTATATTTGTATTTTCATAATTAAAATGAATACAATTTACCGTATGAAATGAAATTTATTCCAATGATTTCTCAATTAAGTCCGAAACAGTGTGTAAAATTTGTATAGAGTTACAGTGTATATAGGGAGGGATGATATATTTCAACTTTTGAACATCATAGGTAATTTACTTGTCCCTTATTTCTTAGGAATTTTATATTTGTACTTAAATTACAACCAAACTGAAGCCCCAAAATGCATCCAATATTTTTTGTTGGCATCAAGTATCCCTACATGGCTGTTTATAAACATGGGATGCTTCTTTGTTGACCATAGCTTTGTCGACGATACAATTTTGAAACGTCCTCAAAGGAAAGTCACGCTGAGTTAATAGCACAGATTGCGTCTCACAATCGACATCTCACTAGCAGAGAGCGGGGTATTGTGGTTGAATCAATCATATGAGAGTCATGTGTATATTTGTATGACGAGGTTCACACTCGAATATCAGTTACTTTAAAAGTGTAATTTTGATTTCGTCGTTGAAGGAGAATTATGGAAATAGAAATAAACTTTGGGGGTCACAGTGCTTTTTATCGAGCTCTAGTGTGTTAAGTTTCACCTTTTTTGTACTTAAAATTTACTTATTCGCATTTATTCGCATAAACTTCTGTAAGATGTTGTCAACACAGCATAAGCAATGCAAATCAATTATTTATCAAATTGATTCATACCTATGTCTTCTTTTTTGAAACAACAGTATTTTATTGATGTACAGCTGTACATATAAAAAAAAAAATACATACATAAATAGGATTTGGCAGCAGGCACAATGCCTATATAAGCCCTCGGTCTAACTGTCTTTTAACAATATATATCTTTAAAAAAAATTAATACTAGTAGATTGAAAATAAGTAATATGACCATTTTGCACTTAAGTTATGAGAAATAATTAATCATATAAAAATTAGGTGTTAATCTGAAAATATTGGCAGTTTTACAACTTGAACACAATGCCATGCCTCAAAATTCAAGAAGGAACAGTAAAAGTAGGGGTTATAAGTAAAGTTTTTGAATCAATGACCAAATAAAAGATTTTCTTGCAAAATTCCGGGTTGATTAATCTAGATATTTTCAAAGTATCGGTGTTCTATGTGAAAAAAATTATAGCAATGAATTACTGCATTTGAATTAGTTTCAAGTTTCCTATTTGTATTATGAATTACAAGATTGATATACATGTATAGCAGGATAAATATTCATAACATTAGATGAAATAGGAATGGTAAAATTATTTAGAATTAAAGCTTTTTGATTTAAAAAATTCCTTCCACTACAAAATATAGTCCATTCCAAACCCTTTCTAAATTTTAAATTGACATTAAAAAATCAGTTGAATAGGGTTCATAAAAATTAATATTATTAGGGACAATAAACAAGGCATAAACAATCAATCAATCAATAAGAACTGAACAAGTACCTATACAGTTGGAGCTTCTGTGGTTGAATAACGTTTTTCAGATCAAATGCTTTACAAAAATTCGGAATATTCTTGATGATCATATCCGACAAAACACTATTATGGAGTGTAAATCTAATGGGCAGGACATGTGAACAGCGTCAACCACCATTAAAATGAAATACGATCATGAAATGAACTCTTGACGAACGGAGAATGTGAAAGATCGCTTTGAAATACAGAAACTGTTAAACCGAGAGGTAACATTTTAGTTTCTTGGTGTTGTTCATCCACTTCTCAATGGAACGCCGAGAAATAGTACAAAATGTATATTGTAGATCACTGCATATGGGGTTGTAACGTTGGTCGTTTGGGTGCAGACATACCCACGAAATCCTTCACGAACAGAACACGTGAACAACCACAAATATCACCTCGAACTGATCGATGCCTTTTGCACTTTGTTAGAGTGCTTATAATTGGTCCAAATCTTATCTTTAAACTGTTTCATTGTTCTTTAAATGGAAAGGGAAACAATTTGATAAGAATCTACAAGTATTGGCGTAAAAGAAGGCGAAATATTTGTACCATTATTTTTCATTTTTATCGTTAATGACAACTTAGAATTTTTTCAATATTTAACAGCAAATATGTATGTGGACGACACAGCGCAGGGTGAAGCTTCATGCTGATCTTTTGAACTCTGTTAAATGGATAGAAAATAAATCATGTCATGAATCCTGAAATAGATTGATTGATTTTATATTGTTTAACGTTCCTCTCGAGAATTTTTCACTCATACGGAGACGTCACCATTGCCGGTGAAGGGCTGTAAGATTTAGGCCCATGCTCGGCGCTTACGTCCCTTGAGCATGGAGGGATCTTTATTGTGCCACACCTGCTGTGATATGGGACCTCGGTTTTTGCGGTCTCATCCGAAGAATCGCCCCATTTAGTCGCCTCTTACGACAAGCAAGGGGGTACTGAGGACTTATTCTAACCAAGATCCCAACAGGAATCCTGACATAGAAAACCCATTAAAACTTAACAAATCCTCAGAAAACTGGAAAATCTGGATCTTTCAATGACATTATAATTCTTTGTGTTGCAACAACTGGAACGTGTCACTCCTCCTCCCCCCTCCCCCCCCCCCCTCCCCACCCCCAGCAAAATTAATCATCATTCTAACATCCAAGAGTATGACAAATAAAGAAACACACAATTTTACAAACATCAACAGAAAAAAATGAAATAAAAGATAAATAATAAGCACGCTGTGTTAAACTATTATGAAAACAACGTGAATATCTCTTCCAACAGCACTACTACAATTTCATCGCTTCATTATTAACGAGCACTACTAGAATTTCATCGCTTCATTATTAACGATGAAATGATCTTGCTGAGATTTAGACGTTTGACTTCCGGTGTGAAGTGAATGGCTGATTTTACCGTGTTGTTCAACTGATGTCGGTGACGATGAGTGTATCTTTTTCTCTGTTGGACCGCAAACTTCTGTAAAATTCTATAAGCCAGTCAAAATTTTATCGATTCTGCTTCTCGTTTATAGATGTCAACATTTAAGCAGGCTTGATGTAAATCATACACTAATGGATGGAATGTACCTTTATTGAATAAAGTCTTTCTGAGAATTGTACCCGTTCCTTCTGAGTGTAGTTGAAGTCGTTCTCGTGAGTGGACAATGAATGTTGATGTACAGGATGTACATGAACGCGCAATAATGAAATTAATTTGACCCAAGATTACATATAAACAAGAAATAATACGCAATTTCGAGTTGCCCAATAGTTCTTTCCCTTTGTAGAACTCTGACGCACAGTGAGACGCAAAACATACTTTCGTCCATACGCGGTGGTTACAAATGCTGATCGCTGCCTTCACTTATTGCCTAAATGATGATTATCAGACATCATGCAACCACCAAACTGCTGGGGCACACAATTTTAGTAAGTTTATGATTATTTGATAATAAAACACCTTAAACAAAAATCGATAATCACCATCTTTCTTTGATTAAAGTATCAATCGTGTAGAAGAAGAAATGAAAAATAAATTAATATATAATTTAATGGCCTAATTCAACCAAATATTCTTCTTCCTATGGTCAGTTTAATGTATACCAACGGCTGATATGAACAAAATGTGTGCTTTCAGGACTATTGTTGTTATTTACATAGCTAGTCTATAATATATGTATACATCTTGTACCCACCCAAGCATTCAACAGACTACTTAACGTACCAACATCACAGAAGAGCTGATATCTCGGAATTTGCGTATTCGGAGACCTTCCAAGTGGAAAATGCACAAAATTACTTGTACTTGAAATATGAAGGGTGGCAATAGTGGAAAATACACGAAATTACTTGCACATGAACTATGAGGGGTAGTTGATCGATTGATTGTATCTTGTTTAACGTCCCAACTCGAGAATTTTTCACTCATATGGAAACGTCACCAAAACCGCTGAAGGCCATTGAGCTGTGAGGGTTAATTAGCGTGCCACACCTACTATGACACGGGGCATCCGTTTTTAAGGTCATTTCTGAGAACCCATGACATTCACACCTGATGCCGAGCGTTTGGCGATTGAACTGTCATTGCCTGTTTTAACGACTTAGGTCTGTCGCGGCCGGGATTCGAACCCCAACCTTCCGCATGCGGGACGAACGCTCTACCTCTAGACCACCGCGGCTATGAAGGGTGGAGTTGGTGGAGTGATTGCTGGTGTCTTTTTCACTTGAATGTTTCTACTGGTTGAGGTCGCGGTTGAGGGCTCGTTGAGATTCGCGTGTCGTGGTAGGCTTTGGCAAGATTAAGATTGTTCGACACAACGACCTTGAGCACCTGGTATGCATGGGTCAAAATTGGTGATATTTCATCTAAAGCTGGTGACGTTTCTATGATGGTTAAAAATTCTCAGATGAGATGTAAATCAACATTCAAACAAACAAACGATATTTCATATCTTTATATATACATTGTTTGTCCGTGTGTTGATTTCACAGTCTGTGATCCGAACTTCCGGTCCACCACACATGTTTATCTGAAATTGATGACGTCACAATACTTCCACTCGTACAATATATATTTTATTAATCTGTTGTCTTTCCTCACACTGCATTATGCCCCCTTCTGATAACTTTAAGTACGAATAGATGGTTTGTTGTCTTTCTCAGTAATGTTGTTTAACAGCTGCTGGTATTTAAATACATCTGGTCATTAAAGCTGTACACGAACTTTGTTAAACACAACTCTGATTCCACGCACAAGTACTCTGAAGTTGAAATAAAAAATATGTCAGAGTTCTTCATTGACAATATCTTCGTGGTCTTTGGTCAGGTTTTCCAACAGTCTGTTGGAATTCCCATGGGCACGATTTGTGCTCCTTTGTTAGCTGACTTGTATTTATATTCATATGAAGCAGAATTTATTCAAAAACGTCAACGTGAGAAGAAAAAGGTTTTGCTGTGGCCTTCAATTCGACATTTAGATATATCGACGACATTTTTTCTATTAACAATAATTAATTTCATTCATATGTCGATTCGATATATCCCAGTGAGCTCGAAATAAAAGACACCACAACGTCGTCTACTTCTGCTTCATACTTAGATATTTTATTGAAAGTAGACATTAACGGCAAACTGACAACTCAACTGTATGACAAACGGGATGATTTCAACTTCTCCATCGTCAACTTATTTATGTAACAATATTCCATTATCACCTGCATATGGTGTTTATATCTCTCTCTCGAATGATTCGATACGCAAGAGCTTGTTCTGTGTATGGTCAGTTTTTAAATCGAGGCAAGCTACTGACAAACAAGTTGATTGTACAGGGGTTTCAACAGTCTCGATTAAAGTCAGCATTTCGCAAATTCTATGGTCGTTATAACGATCTAGTTTGCCAATACAGCCTATCAACGTCTAATGCTGTCATACCGATTGTTAGACCGTTCTTGGCACACTGATTTTGACTACGGATAACTCCGTTTACCTGAATAGGATATAGGGCTCGGGGCGGTAGTGACCGGTCGACAGGGGATGCTTACTCCTCCTAGGCACCTGACCCCCACCTCTGGTGTGTCTAGGGGTCCGTGTTTGCCCTACTATCTATTTTGTATTGCTTATAGGAGTTATGAGATTGATCACTATTCGTTATCTTCACCTTTCATTATTCACAAGCTGTGCGAAATACACGGTTACAAAATAATGACAATGCTTATGATATTACAAATCCCTAGAAGAATATAAATTTCCTGTCTATTGCAAAGAAAGATGATTATTTAGTTTTAAATTGTTTTTAAATGTGCTAAGAAAATTAGATTACTTTTATTTCGTGAGTCCTTGTTTGCGCATGGATATAATGATATATATTTTTCACGAGACAAATTGCGAATCATTATTTATTGCTTATGTCCACCATGTGTAAGAGTTTATTCGAGAGAACTAATTTTTGGTGAATGGCTAGTCTAGCTCGCAAAATTACACTTAAATAATGATATTGCGAATACAATGTGATTTAGAGTATCATAATGTAGTCTTCATTGCGTTTGACGCACTGTAATAATGGAATATGGATAGATACAACACATCTTATTTACATTATATAAATGAAGACAAGAAATGTGTAAAAATGATATTATGTAAAAAAAAAAAAAAAAAAAAAAAAAAAAAAAAAAAAAAAGTTTGATCTTCTTAATACTGCTATGAATAACTAAGTTTGCCTCTGGTTCGGATATTAGCGCGAAGGTGTCATTGGTGTGGGAGGAAACCGGAGTACCCGGAGGAAACTTGCATGTCTGAATGGGCGACCACAATACCCTATTACAAACAACTACTCTCGATTTCCGAGGATCTTACTCAGCTTCCAGCAAGTGCGTTAAACACCGGTAAAGTATGGCTTTGAAAATCTCCACCAACATTTTCCTGGAAGAGTGGAATATGGATCTGTTCCGTTAATGACGAGTTCAATTTTTTTAAAGAAAATAAAAATGCAATTTAAATAGAAAGTAATCTGAAAATTAAAAACCCTGCTAGACCTGAACGCACGATCTACAGATTAGCACTCGACAGGTTCACGTACTGAGCTACCCAGCTAGGAAATCTATAGATCAGCACTCGACAGGTTCACGTACTGAGCTACCCAGCTAGGAAATCTACAGATTAGCACTCGACAGGTTCACGTACTGAGCTACCCAGCTAGGAAATCTACAGATCAGCACTCGACAGGTTCACGTACTGAGCTACCCAGCTAGGCGATTTGACTTAAAGGATTGATAGGTAAATAGGTAACCCTAAGCCATAAATAGGTATTGCTGGTTTATATACATGTATTTTCATCTAAGTTTCCAAAGGAAGTCGGCCATTATGACGATGTATATACCTCCTTAAATGATGCACAGTACAGACCAAATGTCTGGATTGTGTTTTCTTTCCTAGTTTTGTTTTTATTTTTTTTATTTTAAGGTAGGCTTTTTTACGTATTGTAATTCAATGACTTTGCACGATATCAAATTGAGATAAGGTTTGTTGTAGGTCCTTCTTGTTAGGGTAAAGGCACATTTAAAGTAGAACGTAGGAAACAAAAGCAAGGGTGTGAAGGTGGCAACGAAAGAAGGGGAAGAGGAAATGCATAATTATTATGTATGTAAATTTTCAAATTAGAAAAGTCGAACCGCACCAAAAAAAAAAGCACGTGGACTGCTGAATTGTTGATCAGGGTTCGAGTCCAGCAGGAGGTTTTAAATTTTTTCAGATTGCTTCCTACTAAAACTGCATTGTTTGGCTAAATAAAGAAAATTTTGAAAATTTTCAATTGCAAAATATTGTACACATCCTCCACTTTTCATTCATATCGAATTTCTCAGGTGCAGCATTCCTCCTTAATAAAGCCCAAAGAAATAGATGTTCTGTTTTGCAACATTACCCAAGCAATTATGGAGTGTGAAAACCTTATAGATATGTCTGGAAAAATCCCTTATCTGTATTAATTGTACCCACAAATCAAAAGAATGACACTATAATCAACAAAGCTTGCTGCTTTCAAGAGACGGTTTAATAGCTTCCTCGACGTATTCCTACACTCATCAGAAATTCCAAAGAGTCTATGTTTTCAAGACTTCAGGCTACATTGCGATGTTGATGAAAGTACTTAACAGGTGAATAAACTCAGAAAACTAATCAATTAAGCACAGGTATACTTAAGAGAGCATTATTGCATGCTTTAAAAAATACATTGCAAATTATTATCAATTCAAGAGAAAATATAGAAGCTGGAAGGTGTCAGGGTAGAGAATTGATACAGTGTAGTATATATTGACATTTCCAACAGTCCTTTCAAGCTCCAATGTGTTTATTTCCCCTACAACTCACAACTGGATGTAAATTTCTCATGTCATGCATAATGAAAGGTCAGCGGGCGTATTCTTTGAATACTTCGTATACTTTGAAAATTAACATGAAATGCCATGTGTACGTCAATTTCTGTTTGGAGGAGTTTTTGACGTGTTGATTTTTATTTCAAATATAATAAAAGGAATCAGTGTTTAATTTGTTGGATGTGTGATGTGATTACCTACGATAGAAAACGTGATAATTCATATTTATCCCATTTTCCATTGTAGTTAATTACCTCACATACCCCACAAACTAACCAGCGATTCCTTAATCAACTCGCGGTTGCCACTTAATCTCTAAGGCAGCCAACGGTTATTCAACTGGCTTTCTCTCTCTCAAATGAAAATGGGTGCAACTCCTGTGACCTTCAGTCCTCACCAATGATTACTAATTACCAGTACGAATGTGTTTCACAATTAGGAGTGTTATCATTTGTCGAACTTGCGGTCAATGTACAACAGCATATGAATATTCATGACATTAAATGTCCGAATGAGAAAATATTATTAGTACTTTTAAAATATATCAACGGAGAAGGCACGTAGAATCAGCCCCCACCCCTCCCCAGTGTTTGACAACATAATTTTATTGATTTTTACATTCTCGATTGTAAATGTATCATAAAACTTGTCGTAATGTCCAAGAAATTGGACATATTGCATTTTTTTTTTATTAATTAAAGGGCAAACAAAACAAAAATCCATGTTGCGAAGTTCTACCTTATACAAAGCAAAGGAGATATTCTAATTATGAAATGATCATATGTATTTTACATAAAACAGTCCCGCTGCTAAACTTTTGCAGAAGTTCTATAAAACATACAGTTCCAAAGACGCAACGAAGGTTAAAATGGTTGACGATATTCTATTTAATACACTGTAATTGACGAGAGAGAGAAAACCTGAGAAGGTTGAATGATTTCTAAACAGCGATTAATGTTTTGTTTAAAGAGATAATCTCTTTTGGTTAAAGAGATATCTCCCTAGCGTAAAAAGATATCTCTCTAACTTACAGAGATGTCTCTTTAAATAAGAGAGATATCTCTCTTATTTAAAGAGATATCCTATTTTACGAATAAATAGTAAAAGGGCTTGCCATAGTACTAACTCTTATTATAACTGTTTGAATTTCCAGTCGTTAAAATAGACGCACTATATTTATCAAGATTCATACGCGAATTCTTTCACAACTGCAGTGCATTCTTGAGGAAATGGATATAATTACAATTTGTAAAGATATCAAATGCAAAATCACTGGAGATATAAAGATAACGCTATGTCTGCATGTTCTACAGCTTTACAATGTACAGAGTTTTTTTGTCGTAAGACAAGTTCATATAAAACGGAGACAACTATAATATATATTATTTACATTGATTTCCAAATAGACACTACCGACTTGTAAATTACATTTATCATTTTAGAGCATCTCCTTCAAGCACTAGTGATTCTTTTATGCTGTAGATATTTTCCTACAATTTTCATGACGTAATGATTAAAACATGGATGCAAGAAAAACAAGGACTTATTCAACAATGTATTCGTGTTATTGTTACAATCTTTATACGAGAATCAGTAAGTAGGAAACATAAAACAGAAGAAGATCGTTATTATATAGTGCGAGATAAATACAGGAAAGCATGCGAAGATTCTCTATATTCCTCAATCTAGACTTTAGTTCGTTCTCTTGCAAAAACTGACGCAAGTCGGAAGTAAAATATAAACGATAACATTTTACAACTCATTCTTGGCGGGAAAATGCTCAATGATTAAAACCATACCAAATGTTTAATTTTATGAACTGAACCTTCACATAGATATTTTTAAAGGGGAAGTATGCCCTCTTGATGGAAGAAAGGTTTGAAGTTTTGTTGTCATCGTGTTACTTCAGAAACCTTCTATGGAATGGTTTCAGAGTTATTCGTGATACAAATACGCTATGATCCCTGCAGGGGTTTTATGGTATCTAATTACTCCCGTTCTCTATGTTAATCATTTTAGCGTAATTAAAATTTAGCAGACTTGAAGGCCAGGACAATTTCGCACAATCAGAAATTTGCATAATCAATAACTCTCTATAATTAGTATTCTTACCTGCCTTTTTTCACTATGGAAATATATGTACCACAATCCACATTCAAAATATGTAATCTTTGTTCATTTTAGAATAAAAAAATCACAAAATATAATGACGGCGGTGATACAAATTGACTCGATATAACGAAAAACGTCTAGTTGAAATAGCAAGGGGAACAAGTCATTAGAACGTTATATAAATCTAATGAACATTATAAATGAACCTAATGTGAATAATATACCCGAGTAACTGAAAAAAGTATTGTTCCCGTTTTTATATATTTTATAATAGCCGATATGGAATACATTACACAAATAACATGTGTTGTGGCACTGACCAATCAATATTGACTTAAAATAAATTTGTTATATTTTTCCGCAAGTATTTTCAACTTTAATCCATCTAATGTCCCCAAAGGTTTATTGTGATTTTTTGACATTCTGAAATGTGTAGCATTGCGCTTTTACGATAGATACTATTAAAACGCTATTCACGAAAAATTAACGGTTACCACTAATGGTACAGATAGTGGAATCGCTTTATGATTTACTATCTCATAATGAAGATTGCTTTTTTTTCATGTAAATTACAAAGTGATTAAGATTTTCAAAAAAACCTTGCTCTGAATTTTCTCTTGAAATTGAATTGACCTACAAATTGATTTGTTCTAAGTAGCGATGCCTTTCTTGTGCTATATTGGGTACTGCTTTACACAAGCATTCAGATCACCGATGTGTATAAATCATAATAACATTGCATTAGATAACTGACTCGTGTCTAGTGCCCGAGTCTTTGTTACGCCCATAGTTGTTGACCGGTAACAGACAAAGCCGCGAGATTGACTTCCAATCTTCTCTCCATTTAATGCATCTGATAATTGTAAACAACAGCGGCTCGGCTCTTTATGTTAGAAATTTATTTATATATAGTCGTGAAATGACGCAAAGCGTGTTAAGTTCGATATTGAAAATCATTATAAATTCGTCTCCAAAATACCAAATCAGACGGGGTACAAAAGCCAACATGTTTAATTTGGAATTGCCTGCAACCTTATTGGAGAAAACGACGATTTTATGATCAATATAATACCTGACGGGGAGTTTACGGGAATCATATTCACGGAGATCCAAGCTCTCGGGACTATTAACGCAGACAATGGTCTGATCAATAGGTATAGAAATCCGTCATCAAACACATTTGGTATCATCAAAGTTTCCGGGGCTTGATGCTTAAACCATTCTGAAGCCTTCAAAGGCTTTCTTAGAACTTCATCACATTCACACAATGTCGTAATGTTCTACGATTGATTTCTTAAAATTCCTCAATAGTTTTAAAGGAAGCATTTGTCACCTTACCTATTAAGAAGAAGCGAAGCTTACTTAATTTGTATTCGTGTTACAGGTTAATGATTTTTGAAATCATAACCTACCAAGAATAGAGTTGAATAGCATTGCCGAGAGCCGATTAGTATACTCGACTAGTTTCTTTTCTTCTTCAGGAGTAGTAAAGAAACTAGTTGAGTATACTCAATCTCATTATTATTCTACTACTTGGGTATATTTTTTATTACTTATTTCTGGATTATATATATAAATTGATAAACAAATGAATCTTGCAGAAATTCGTTTGTTATTTGGTTGGGTTGAATTTGTATTTTAATCGTGTTCTTGCAGTAATCATTATTATTTTTCATTGTCTACACTGTTCACCATATCCAAATCCACAATGGTACGGATTACCAAATAATTTATTTAACTCAGGTAGCAGGGGACAGTTTCGCACGATAGGCCCGGAAATATCCATATTTGAAGTGATATTACATGTGTAAAAATGTATACAATAATTTTAAGATACACGAGTGCTTAATGTAGTATATCTTCCGGATTTATGTTATGTTACCGGATAAGTTTTGTATGTTACAATTCTAGTCAAAATAAAATGCCAGTTCCGTTCACCAGCGTGTTCTGTTTGATAAAAACTGTTGACATTCTTGCTGTGTTAAAATGTCAAGCAATTACAAAGCGAAGGTGTATTGATACAACAGGGGATGCTTACTCCTCCTAGGCATCTGATCCCACCTCTGGTGTGTCCAGGGGTCCGTGTTTGCCCAACTATCTATTTTGTATTGCTTGTAGGAGTTATCAGATTGATCACTGTTCGTTATCTTCACCTTGCATATATAAACATCCAGTATAACAAGACATACATGTACATGTAGCTACTTAAACAAGCAGGAGACCACGCCTGGACATACAAAGCACGTGCAGCAGGTAGGAAGGTAAGACTCAGAGTGAAGACCTATTCCTGCGGAACTTCTTATACGTCACGGTTCATGACCGGTGGCAAAATGAAATATCAAACCCGACCACACTTCTCCCCGTTTTAAAACCATTAAAAATCTTTCGAGAACACTGTATACATAGATACCGCAACCACCTCTTACAAATACCGAACTTGAGCTATCAACCATGATTTAACATTATAAACTAACCAAAGTGAAAATAGTGTAATCAAATCAACAACATTAATCTATTTACAAAACAAACTACAGAGAACAGCCAATACTAATCCACTTCACAGCGTCATTAATCACTCACTGTAGATAATTACTAGCAAAAACTGATAAAAATTCACATCCTTCCATAATTATTCTAACACTGTAGATAATTACCAGTAAAAACTATTAAAAATCCACAGCCTTACTTTAGACAATTACTGATACATGTACAACCGAAGACCAATTTCCATGGATCTCGAGAGTACCTCTTCTACTGACAAACCTAACTTATTGGCAACCAAGCTAGCAACTTCTCCGATGTGAGCTGGGGTGTTGATAGTCGATTTCATGGAAAGATAAGGCGAGTCAGTTTCTATCAATAACCGATCCCTGGGTATAGATCGGAGGGCCTCCACTTGTTGATGATTGAACGTTCGTACCAGTCCCGTGAATCCAAAGTAAACATTGGGATATGAATCTAGCCATTCCATCACCAGTTCCTTGTCACCAGTAAAACAATGGAGATGAATAAACTGTCGTCTGGTCACTGTATTGTCCAAAATGCGAAGACATCGGGCGTTTACGTCCATACCGTATTTATCTGAAGAGTTCCCTCTTAGATGTAAAACGATGCATTTTCCTGGACTAGCGCACTTCTACACTTTCGTCAAAACAGCTTTCTGGGGTCTCCATTCAGTAACAGGAACTGATCGATCCAATCCTACTTCTCCTAAAGCAGATACCGTTGGAAGTTTCAATAACTCTTGCAATTTATGAAACTGGACATCTGACAACTCATTGATATGTTTTGGATGGACTCCAACTGCTAACTTCCAAACTCCTGATGTTGTTGGGATTTGATGATAATTTGAGGGTTCACTGAAAACCATAACTCCGCCAGTTTTGGCTCTGTGATGATATCGTCAGGAGTCTTTCCCAGTACAGATCCCCATATCTTCACACATGTCCGATCTAGATGAAAATGACTGTCAAAGGCCGACAACAACTTATTACAAACTGGCTGCAACTTTTCTCCTGCACTCTTCACCAGGGTAACATTAGGTATGACAGGCTGGCGCTGTGTAATATGCTCAGGCTGTATGGTTTTTGTTAGTGCAAATTGATTACGTTGATGGGGCGTTAATCTCAGGAGAAGAGCGCAAATAACAACGATAGTGTAAGATCACAGCCGGTGAATTCACTGGATGTAAGGTAAACATGTCTGGCGATGTCCCGCACATTCACACATGTTAGCCATACAAGATTTAAATATTTCTTCTATGTGCGATGTTTCCGGAATGACCCCTAGGGAATTTACCATACGCACCATTTTTTGGAAGTCTTCACATCCAGTCAAAACTGGCAAAGTGTGAACGCAAAGCTCTTAACCGGGGAAGATCATGTTCCCTATCTGGATCTTCAGAAAACCAGTTGGGTAGATGTTGACGTTGAATATGACGCTTCATCCGGGTCTCTGTACGTTCACATTCTGGAAAAGGACATTTTTGGACCTTCCTCATTTTCGATAAATTACTCAAATCCGACCTCCCTGATGGCGCAACTGGCACGGAACCCGCAAATCGGAAACGTTTTCAGGGAGTTGATGGTTAATGTTTCCCGTTTTCCGAGTAATCAGGCATGCATCTGTAAAATTAGTTCTTTTACGAGTAGTAACAGTGCGGTCAGCAGTCCTACATTTCGGCTTACGTGATGTTATAGGTTTGTCGTCATGAGAATAATCCATCCCGATGATTTCTACTGGGGGGAGGGGGGTCGCTATCGGCTAAGAGTGATTCATAATCAGAGCTGTCTACAAATATCTGTACAACTAAATTGGTGGTATCTATAGATATCGTTCCTTGGGTAAATTCTGGGTTTCCACTCTTTCTGCAAAGCCCTGTGTCTCTACTGGAGTCGGCTTGAAATTATGACCGGTCACGACATCTTGATTTACCTCTCCTTCTGTAAAGCTCGGAGTCTCTACCAGAGGTATAGTGTCATAACTTTCTGGAATATTCACCAAATCCGAGGGTACTTCAGTAGCAGTCAAGGGTTCTGGAATATCCGCAATACCACCTCCAGATACAAGTAACTCCCGGTGAGGTGTATTATGACAGATTGTTTCTCGCCGGACAGGAAGATCCATCCCCATTTTTGTGCTAACATCCTAAAACATTCCCGTATAACTTTCTGCATCGGTATGCGTTGAAGACGATCTGTTTTTTCTGTTAGTCTTCTTTTTTATGTGTCGGCCTGTTTGAGTTCGTAGGTGTTGATCAATCCAGCGATCCTCATATATCACCGTTGCTTCTTGTCGCAACTCATGTATCCAACGATTTCTGTTGAAAGATTTGGCTACCCGATATTGGCCTAGAATATGAGAATCCAAACGCTCTTGAGGAAGTGGGCTAGCTTCCATACTAGCTCTCGAGGTTTCATCAAAATTCCCTCCTCCGTCAAAGCTCCAATGTGGTTCAACATCTGTTTGGTTTCTTCCTTCTTAGACTCACTTGATTTAGCCATTTCAACACAAAAGTACTACGCACTATTACAATTGATATACTGATTCGATACGCAAGAGCTTGTTCTTCGTATAGTCAGTTTTTAAATCGAGGCAAGCTATTGACAAACAAGTCGATGGTACAGGGGTTTCAACAGTCTCGATTGAAGTCAGCATTTCGCAAATTTTATGGTCGTTATAACGATCTAGTTCGTCAATACAACCTATCATTGGGTGAAATGCTGTCTGACATGTTTCATACCGATTGTTAGGCCGTTCTTGGCACACTGGTTTTGACTACGGATAACTCTGTCTACCTGATCAGGATATAGGGCTCACGGCGGGTATGACCGGTCGACAGGAGATGCTTACTCCTCTTATGCACCTGATCCCACCTCTGGTGTGTCCAGGGATCCGTGTTTGCCCAACCATCTACTTTACATTGCTTATAGGAGTTATGAGATTAATCACTGTTCGTTATCTTCACCTTTCATATTACTCTTATAACAATGTCCCTATCCTCACTGAAGGCTTTAAATATCAACTGAAAGATTACAAATATCACAATGTCCTTCCTTTCACTTAAGTCTGTAAATACCACAACTGAAATATTACAGAAATCACCTGTCCTTCAAAAATACTTGGGCAATATATATCATATCACTTAATAATAAACATGAAACTATTCCTGACTTTTAATCATAAATGTATGAGGACTTACTAGCGAATTTAGAAATTCACCAACTACAAAATTCTAAAGAAATTATCTGGTTACATCCGAAGGTCAATGGAACAGATTTGAAGATGGAGTTGGGTACAGTATCAGCTTTGTCAGTAATAAGTAAGGCAGACTTCATGAAACATTTTAAAGGCCTGAAGTGGGAAGAGAGTGACATTACCCCGTTTACCTGATCAAGATATAGGGCTCACGGCGGGTGTGACCGGTCAACAGGGGATGCTTACTCCTCCTAGGCACCCGATCCCACCTCTGGTGTGTCCAGGGGTCCGTGTTTGCCCAACTATCTATTTTGTATTGCTTGTAGGAGTTATCAGATTGATCACTGTTCGTTATCTTCACCTTGCATTAAATACTTACTCAGGAGAAATTATCAACCCGCTTGGACTTGTCCATGTACGTATTTCGTTAAGGGGAAAGGAACAAGTGCTACCTTTGTATATCGTGCAAAATAGTGGACCATCCTTACTTGGACGACAGTGGATGAACGCTTTGTGCAGGAAGTAGTGGATTCAGAGATTGCCAGTGAACTACGTAGACTCGCAATCACCACAAAATGAAATACAACATATTCAAAAGAAATATCAGTCTGTGTTCAAAGACGATCTTGGAACCCTGAAGGACATAAAGGCCAAGTTCATGTTGAAACCTGATGCAAAGCCAAACATTTTCAAAGCTAGGCATGTTTCACATTCGTTCAAACCGGCTGTTGACAATGAGTTAGATAAACTTCTCAACTTAGGAATCCTTGAACCAGTCGACCACAGTGAATGGGCTACCCCCATGGCTGTGGTGCCTAAGAAAGACAAAACTGTCCGTATATGTGGTGACTTTAAGGTTACGTTGAACCAGTGTATCAACACTCTTCAAGAGATCTTCCAAAAGAATACAATGACATATTCACAAAGACTATCTTTAATTACTCTCTTATTTAAAAAAGGAGACCCTCAGAGTCTTAACAATTATAGGCCTATTAGTCTTACAAATACTGATTATAAAATAATAGCTTTCCTTTTAGCTAATAGACTACAAAAAGTGTTGGATAAAGCAATACATGTTAATCAATCAGCTTATATAAAAGGGAGAAATATAGCTCTGAATGCAAGGTTAATTATTGATATTTTTGAATATTGTGAAGAAAATGATATAGAATCAATAATGTTATTTCTTGATTTCCAGAAAGCGTTCGACTCTGTTGAATGGAACTTTATGACGAAAGTTCTTCAAAAATATAACTTTGGCGAAATCTTTCTCAAATGGGTCAACATACTATACAATAAACCTATATTTAAAATAAAAAATAATGGATGGATGTCCAAAACATGCAATATGCAGAGAGGTATAAGACAAGGATGTTCCATCTCTGCAATATTATTTCTTTTTGTTATAGAAATATTAGCGGTAAATATTAGATCGAATTCAAATATTAATGGATTTCAAAAACCAGGAATGACTAAAAATATTAAGATTATACAACATGCAGATGATTGTACTCTTCCTCTTAAAGATGAAACCTCTCTAGAACATTCTTTAAAAGTTATAGGAAAATTCAGCAATGTTTCGGGTATGTATTTAAATATGTCAAAAACAGAATGTATATTAACGGGTCCTCACAAATATCATTATAAACAAATTAGAAATGTTAACGTAAACAATGATAGCATAAAAACGCTTGGAATTTATATAGGACACAACAAAGAAATATGTTATAAAAACAATTGGACAAAAATTGTAGATGACTTAGAAAAACTGTTTGAATCATGAAAAAAAAAAAGAAAACTAACCATTTTTGGTAAAGTTTGTGTCATCAATAGCCTAGCAATATCAAAGATTATATATGTTGGATCAGTTCTGAGCTTTCCAAATGAAGAAGTAATTAAGAAATGTCAAAGTCTGTTATATAACTATATATGGAACAAAAGAGATAGAATTAAAAGAAATACACAGATTGGAAGTGTCCTAAAGGGAGGCATTGGAATTGTCGATGTATCTTTGAAATTAAAATCCATAAAAGTATCTTGGATAAACAGGATTTCAAGCGAGAGAAACTCTCTATTCTTTTTTGTAGATAGTTTATGCAAAGAAAGAGACTTTTGTTTTGAATATCTATGTAAAACAAATATTACGAAATCAAACAATGGAACATTTCCCTCTATTCTACAAGGAAATGTTTGTATTTTTCAACGAATGTAAAAAAAAAATTATCTGAATGCATTATTGAAAGAACCGTTGTGGTGTAATAAAAATTTTATGTACAAAAACAAGCCAATATTTTTTCATAATTGGCTGAGGAGCGGTTTTAAATATTTGAATGATATTGTAAATGAAAATGGCATAAAATCTTTGGAATGGTTTGATGACAAACTTATATGTAAAAAAAAAACTGGATATGTGAATATATGATTATAAAAACAGTCATAACAAAAACCTTCAAAAGTTATGAATTTTCAAATATACGATACGAAAACATTTTTCATGGGAATACATCATACGATTTATTATGTAAAGGACATGTTAGAGTGTGTGATATCAATTGAAAGTTGATTTACGAAATTCTTTGCCATGAAAAATTTATACCTCCATTACACCAAGCATATTAATGAAAGGTCTTTGAAATACCAAAAACGGCTTGGAAATCTATTTATGAACAAAAAATCTTATCCATAAGAGACAGAAGTATATCAGAATTTAATTATAAATTGTTAAATAACCTATTGTGTAACAGAGAATTGCTGAAGAAATGGAAAATAGTAGAAAATGATTTTTGTGTCTTCTGCTGAGATGTTAAAGAAAACAATGAACATCTTATCTTAAAATGTAAAAATGGTTTCTCATATATGGGACATTGTTAAACAAATTTTAAAATTTGATATATCGTGGAAAACAATTGTGATAGGATTTTACTATGAAAACAATGAAAAGACACTCTTTTTGAATAGCATAATATCTCTTATTGCCTGTAAAATATACAAGTATAAAATGTACTGTAGATTAGATAACAAAGACGAAAAACCTCAAGAAATATGTAATCACATAACAAGTAAATTGAATTTTTATACAGAAGTGTACACAAAAATTCAGGATAAAAAATATGCTAAAGTTATGAAAGCAATTAAAGACAAATTGTAATTTATACAACTTTGCAGGTATGACTTTTTCTAATATGAAACCTCTGACAAATATCTGTATATGCACATTTTTAACTATGCTTCAATGTGAGTTTATTTTGAACAATTTGAATTGATTACAAAACAACTATATTTCTATATCAAATAAAATTTTGTAATGAACCTTTTATATACTGGTATTTTGCAAAAAGTTCCCACTATGAGGAGGGGGTCCTGTCCTCCTATAGTGCTGCCATGGGGGTTGTGATATGAACTTTTGAATTGTTAACCCCGCATATGGCAGTTTTTAATAAATTTTGTTATATAACAGTATACTATATATGTGTGTGTTTGTATGTATGCATATATGTTTGTGTTTTCTATATGTAGATATTTATATGTATAAATTTATATATATGTATATGTATGCCTATATACATCTAATCCAGGGGGGCCCTGGCACCCTAGGTAAAGATTATAAGGGGGTCTCTGCGGAGACTTTACCCCGAAATAGTAATGTACTTTGGAATTAAAGACTGATATGAAAAAAACCCAGTTCTGAGACCTTTGCATAAGCTCCTAGAAAAAGAATGCAATTGGATTGGACTAATGACTGTCAAAAAGCTTTCAAGCATGTTCAGGAGATGATGAAATCTGATCAAGTTCTAGCACACTACAATCCACAGTTATCACTTAGACTTTCCTGTGGTGCTTCACAATACGGACTCGGAGCAGTGCTCTCGCATGTTAATACTTCAGAAGAGAAACGACCAGTAGCATTCGCATCTACGACCTTAAACAGTGCATAACGCAACTATTCGCAGATAGATAAGGAGGCCCTTGGCATAGTATAGGGAATCAAACACTTTCAGATGTATCTCTATGGACGTCACTTCTCACTTGTCACAGACTATAAACCCTTAGTGTCGATTTTTCATCCCCAGAAGGGAATACCACTTACCACTGCAGCGCGACTGCAACGTTACGCATTGTTCTTATCTGGAATAAATTATTCTATTGAGTACAGGAACACCAAGCAATACGGAAATGCAGATGGTCTGTCACGATTACCCTTGATAACAGCAGGCAGTGCAGGAGGGACAGAACCAGAGTTATTTGATTCTGCTCATGTTTTCCATATGACTCAGCTGGAGGCATTACCTGTATCGGCAAGTGAAGTGAAAACGCAGAACTTCTCGAGATCCAGTGCTATCTAGTGTATATGAAGCAACCATGCGTGGCTGGAATGATGTCTCAGACAACTTACATCCGTATTTCTCGAGGAGACAGGAAATTACTGTACATCAGGGTTGTCTTCTTTGGGGTATCCGTGTCATAATCCCAGAACCACTCCGTAAAGAAGTTCTAAACATGAAGAACATAAAGAACATTTAGGTGTTGTAAAAATGAAGGCAATCGCCAGGAGCCATGTCTGGTGGCCAGGCATTGATGCAGACATAGAGGAGTGTGCCAAGAAATGTAGTGGATGAATGGATCATCGCAATGTTGCTCCGGAAGCACCGATCCATTCTTGGGAATTTCCTGACAAACCCTGGCAGAGAATACATGTGGACTTTGCAGGCCCATTTCTAGGTTCAATGTTCTTAATCATCGTAGATGCCCATTCAAAGTGGCCGGAGGTTTTCAAAATGAAAAAGACTACCGCATCTCATACCATTGAAATAATGAGAACCATATTTGCTAGAAATGAACTTCCGGAACATTTAATCAGTGATAATGGACCACAGTTTATAGTTGAAGAATTTCGAGACTTCATGAAGTTAAATGGAATCAGACATACCACTTCGTCACCTTACCACCCACGGACAAACGGTTTAGTTGAACGTTTTGTACAAACTTTTAAAAGTGTGATGAAATCTGCTAAGCATGATGACGGTTCATTAGAGACAGGGGATGCTTACTCCTCCTAGGCACCTGATCCCACCACCTCTACTTACTCTGGTATATCCAGGGGTCCGTGTTTGTCCAACTATCTATTTTGTATTGCTTATAGGAGTTATGAGATGGATCACTGTTCGTTATCTTCACCTTTCAAAAGAAACTATGCAACTTTCTTATTGCATATCGTAACGCCCCACATTCAGCGACCTGTGAAACTCCAACTCAGCTGTTTATGGGTCAACGCCTCACTACAAAACTGGATCGTAGCAAGCCCTGTATGGCGGACACAATAGCCAATAGTCATTAGGGGATGCGCGTACAAATTGGTACAAAACTTGGCACGTTTAGTGTCGGAGATCACGTTTTATATTACAGGAAGGGAGACCACAAGTGGATACAAGGTATAATACATCGCCAAACTGGACCTGTTTCGTACGAAGTTGAAGTATCACCAGGAAGTATATGGCGACGTCATGTCAATCAAGTAATAAGTTCGGTGCAACAGCCATTCGCAGACAGGAGATCAGAGATACATGTACCAAATGTTGACACAAGTTTGAATATTACACCTGCTGTACAATTAAACACTAAAAACAGCAGTCATTCTACAGCAACTGGACTGTCTACCAATTGTGAACCAACTGAAACCCAAAACTTACCTGAATCATCCCCTAAAGCTACCAAACATGCACCATCTTCCAAAATTGAAACCCGACAAGCTACACCTGGACGACGATATCCAGTGCGAAACCGTAATCCAGTTGTGAAGTTAGATTTGTGAAATTAGTATGGGGCATAATGATCCCATTATTCATTTCTTAAAGCAGAAAGCTTTGTTTGTTTGCATGTGTTTTCCATGATTTAGTCAGTTGATAACTGTTATCTTGAAATGTGAATATCATACTCAGAAAATCAGTATTATAGTAGATTTAAATCTTTATTGTGATAAAAATGCAATATTTCATCGTTAAACGTGAACTTTTAAAGATACTCTGAATATACCATAATGATCTTTAATGAATGATAGTTTGAAAAGATTGTCCATAGTTTTGTGGGGAGGAATGTAGTATATCTTCCAGATTTATGTTATGTTACCGGATAGGTTTTGTATGTTA
The DNA here is from genome assembly GCF_947568905.1 of Ostrea edulis. Lineage (NCBI taxonomy): Eukaryota > Metazoa > Mollusca > Bivalvia > Ostreida > Ostreidae > Ostrea > Ostrea edulis. Next base: position 22,158,853 of record NC_079167.1, on the reverse strand, counting down.
CAATTCTTTTCTAAATAAAATGCCAGTTCCGTTCACCAGCTTGTTCTGTTTGATAAGAACTTTTTAAGTGTATAAACACAAATACATGTACACAACACTTAATAAAAATGTTAATATACAACATGATTCCTAGCATATAGATGGGTGCAAACACGGAACTAACACACGTGGTCAGTTGCTGAAGAAATTCTGGTGAAAACATGCATGGTCCAGCAAAAGGTCTGTAGCTGAGAGGGAAGGTGGATGGCCCCATATGAAAGGTAGATTTTTAGGAAGGGCAGACAGGGTTCTTGATTGTGCACAGTGCATAAATCCCCACGCTTGGTACTGTGGTGGTGTGGGAGGGGGGGGGGGTGCGGATTAGCCCAAATGAGAGAAAATCAAAGCAAAAATGGGGTACCTGCTCAGAGCATGTTTTGTGCACCAGCATATATAGATTACATGTAATTTAGGGTCATAATTTATGAACTACACCAATATGAAACAAGTGATCAATCTCATAACTCCTATAAGGAATATACAATAACGAGTTGGCCAAACACGGACCTCTGATTATACTAGAGGTGGGATCAGGTGCCTAGGAGTCCTATGTCTTGATAAGGTAAACGGAATAATCCGTAGTCAAAATCAGTGTACCAAGAACAGCCTAACAATAGGTATGAAACAACAGCATTTGACCCAATGATAGGTTATATGGACAAACTAGATCATTATAACGACCATAGAATTTGCAAAATGCTGACTTTAATTGAAACCCTTGTAACATTAACTTGTTTGTCAGTAGCCTGTCTTCATTAAAAAACTGTTCATACACAGCACAAGCTCTTGTGTATCCAATCAGCTGATTGATTATGGTTTTACGCCGTTTTGGCAATCTATTCAGTTGAGAGATATAAATGCATGAGATACATGAGAAACGACGACGTTTTATTTAAGAACAATATATCATTTTCATCTATATGTCAATTCAATATATCCCAGTGAACTCGAAATAAAAGACTCACAAAGTTTTCACCATCTTTTTCATATTTGGATATTTCACCGGACATAGATTAACAGCAAACAAATAATTCAACTTCATAACAAACGGAATTCGGTTTTGTCAACTTGTCATATTTATGTAGCAATATTTCATGATCATACCCATTTCTTTACGTGGTTGTATGTCTCTCAACTGATTAACTACGAGGGAGCATGTTCTGCATATGGTCAATGTTTAAAACGAGACAGGCTACTGACAAATAATTTGATGTCACAGGGATTTTAACAAATCCATTCCATTATAATGATCGTATTTACAAACACACCACATTATGAGTTGAATGCTGTTTGACACGTTACGCACGGATTACTCCGTTCACCTGATCAGGGTATAAAACTCGCGACGTGTGACCAGTATACAGTAGTATACTTACTCTTTCAAGGCACCTGATCCCACCTCCGGTAATCTGTGCTTGTCCTGCTCTCAATTTGTATTCTTTATAAGATTTATGAGATCTGCCGTTATCTTCACCTTTTTTCTAAAATTATTGCACGTCATAGAATATGCCTTGGCGGAAAATATGAAAACATTGCTCTGTTTAATTCCCAGTTTTCAGTTCGAACAACAGGACCCGGTAATGGTTCTGTTAATCGTTCTGCCAACGATTGCGTTGTCAATGAAATGTTCTAATTATTTCTAACCAACTTCCCTTCAAATTTGAAGTAGTCCTCCGTTTAAGCAAATTCTCTTCACCCAAGAATAGTTTGTATCAAGTGTTTGAAAATAGCCCGAGTGGTTCTTGAGACGATGTTGAAAATGGGAAAGTTTTTAAAAACCAGACACCGGTCGACAGGCAGACATAAATTTGATCAGATAAGCCCACTTGAACATCTGGTTCAGATGAGCTAAAAGCATTTCCTATTCAAAAGGGTGTTTACCAATGCAACTTTCTATTTCTATGTAACGTCCCTGCTACACATCAAAGATTTGTTCACAATGACGTTAGGAAAATTTAATGGCAAATATGTTTATGTTACTTTCTCAAAATCAATTATTTTCCCATGATCAACCACTGCAAAGCAAATATATAATTAAAGGTTTTAACGAAGGAAATTAAAAAATATTCGTGTTCGGTTTGCTTTTTAGGATGAAAAGAAAAATTTGAAACAATAGACCCCCCACTTAAAATCAGATTTAAATCGTGAAATATCAGTATCTTTGGCTGACTATTTACGGGAGACTCTGATAAAACAATTTGTGATGCAGGAGGAAAGGATTCATGACTCTCAAGTTCTACAATACATCAGATTTCAAAAACTAATTTCACTGTAAATTCCTTCTACTAAACTTGCCCCATCCTTTTGACACCTACAATAAATATTTGGGCCTGTTGTTTCTGATCACAGGATACGTTGTGATGAGAACAAAATCAAAACATTTTTCACGGTGCCCACTTACGTTGCCAAAGTTCGTGGATTCTTATTCCGGGCTTTACACACCAGAAAGCTCTATTACGATACATATATTCTGCCATCTATTAACTACTGCTTGACTATTCGGGGTAATACATTCAAACTTTGTATGAAAAGAATAAGTTACAAAAAAGAACTGTAATGATAATTCTGGATGCAAGTCCAGATTCCTCTTCTAAACTATTGTTTGGGAAACTTGGTTGACTGACAGTTTATGAACTATTTGATTTACACAAATATACTTTATTATATAAATTTTTTAGGGGTTTGGCTCCCGATTTACATGGTGAGTTATTTGAATTTTAATCTTTTGCTTCTTATCGTCTGCGTTCTGAATCAACTCTCGATCTTCGGTTACCAAAGTTTAACACGCAATTATTCAAAAGCTTTTTCCAATACTCAGGTATGAACCTGTGGAACAAACTACGACACCATATAAGGCTTTCTCAGTCTCAACATATTTTTAAAAATAATGTTAAAAATACTTTATCAGCTGCCGTGAGCTATTTAAGCATGTTTTTTCTTCTTCTCGTATATGAAATCTATGCATTTGTCTTTTAATCGTAATCTAGAATATCAAAGTTTGTAATTGTTTATTACTGATATTCAATTATCTCCAAAAGAATTTTCACTAGGAAGAAAAAAGGAAGTTTCAAGGACGGTCAGACATCTTGATCAGAAACCTATATGACCTTAATACAGAAGTTCTTGATTTGGGTAAATGTCATGGCTTTAATGAATCAATTAAACATACAACAGATGCGCCGAGCTTTCCATAAGCTTTTTGGCTGCATATCAAAAGTGAGTAGAAAAGCACACCACCGAAGGACCTGGAAATGACAGTATCCAACAGTGAATGGCTCTCTAAATAGCAAAATTCCGCGACTTGGATTTCAAATAAAATCTAATACACATTAATAATATCTAATACAATGGTAACGACCGTCGAGTCAAATTCGACATATTTGACGACATCGACAACAAAATCAAACTTTCCAGCAAGTGAAGTGAATTATCCGGAATTTTCTTAAACCTTCAGTCTCAGGTCCCATATTACATTTCCCTCATGAACTTCCGGTGTCATGTCTCAGTTTTGACGCGTACGTTGTGCCATTTACAAGACTAGATATCAAAACTCGTTTATCAATGCTAAGTTTTTCATTTTGTTTATTTTGTGCAGGTGAGTGTGAAAATGTGATTCAGCATGACTGTGATGTATGTTTTATTAGTTGTTTTGCTTTGAGGTTGCTTTATTTATCAACTACATTTTTGATTAATGAATAATGCTATAAGTATTGCTACGGTGAACTGTCAAGGACTAGCAACACCCCAGAAACGGCAAGATGTCTTTAACTACTATAAGAAAAAAGGGTATTCTATTCTATGTTTACAGGATACACACTTCATATATGAATTACAGCCATATATAGAAGCACAATGGGGCTTTAAATGTGTTTTCAACTCTTTTAGATCCAATTCTCGTGGCGTAAGTTGTGCAATTATTTATTGCGATCCAAAACCCCCGGAGAGGGTACAAGACTGTAACAAATAATACAATAATAAATTGTACATTTAAAATACAACAATACAGTTATATCATATAAATGTGTTTCCTAAAGCAGTCTCAATAATAAGACAAATTGCCCAAAATAACAGCAAAGGGTATGAAATTACATTAAACGCCATTTTGAAACATGTTATACACAGCGTCCTTGATAACCAAAGTAAGAATCATGAAATTTTACTTTAAAATCACCTACAATACACCTGACAGATAATATGCTTACTAAATGAACATTATTTAAGGTTATAAAATCAGGGATGCATCAAAATACTTACTCCGTGCAGAGCCAAACACCTATTTCTAAATAAAAACAATTTCTCCCATGTGCTTTTTTGGCGTACATCCGGGTGAGCAAATTTCTAAAGTACAAAACCAAAATGGTCAAACATAAAAATCCGGAATTGTGTAACACTATATAAGTATTCTTTTTTAATAACAATTTTGAATTTAAAATTCATAAGGAAAAGGGAGATTGTGAAGGAAATCTAGTGGCTTTAGATTTGACTGTGGAGGACAATAGATTAACGCTTATCAATGTATATGGGCCTAATAGCGACCGTCCTGACTTTTATGAAAGAGTTCGTGAAATCTTTCTGGAATTTGATAATGATTTCTTTATATTATGTGGTGATCTAAATATTGCGCTTAACCCCAAGATTGATACACACAACTATAAAAGTATTAATAATCCAAAGGCTAGAGAAAAATTGTTAGAAATTATGGAGGATTTGCAAATTATTGACTACTACAGAGTTTTGAACCCAGAAAGAAATGTATACACATGGAGGAAAAAATCCTTGCATACAAAGTCGTGTCGACTATATTCTTATTTCGGAAGGGTTGTCTAATTTGGTAGAAAATTTCATGATCAAACCAGGATATCGTTCTGATCACTCTATTGTTGTTTTAGAATTAAAATTCAGCTCTTTTAAAAAGGGTTGTGGTTTATGGAAATTTAATAACAGTTTATTGCATGATAAGACATACGTAGATAAAGTTAAACAAACTATTCTGAGTGTTTTAAGTTTCAATATCTTCAAAATCCTACATCCAATGGTAATGATTACAATTATATTGATAGTATCGATGATAGTGTATTTCTTGAAGTTCTCCTTATGGAAATACGGGGAATAACCATTTCATACTCATCATATAAGAAAAAGAATAGAGACCAACTTGAGAAATCCCTAGTTGAAGAAATTGAAAGGTTGTAATCAGAAAACAGGACTGATACTGATGTTTTTGAAGAGAAAAAATTCTCTCTTGAGAAATGAAAAAATGCAAGGTCATTTAATAAGGTCACGTGCTAGATGGATGGAAGAGGGTGAAAAACCAAGGAAATATTTTTGTAACTTAGAATCACGTAACTACATTAATAAAGTTATTAAAACGGTAGATATTGAAGGACAATATACTGTTTATGATCAGTTTGAAATTTTAAACAAAGTTCAAACCTTTTATAAAAATCTTCATGCAAATAGAGACTCGGAACTTATTGACTTCGATCTTAATGATATCATTGATCATTCTGAAATTAAAAAACTTGATGAAAAAATCAATAAACGCCCTTGAAAATTATATTGTAGAGAGTCAAGTTTTTAATGTCCTAAAAAATATGAAAAATAATAAATCACCAGGTAGCGATGGTTTCACTGCCGAGTTTTTTAAATTCTTTTGGAAAGACTTTAAATGTTATATTGTAAGAGCAATCAATTGTATTTTTAAAAACAAAGAACTGTCAATTTCGCAAAGACTTGGTATTATTACATGTATACCAAAAGGTGATAAACCTAGACAATATTTAAAAAAACTGGCGTCCAATAACTCTGTTGAATGTCTTATATAAACTAATATCTGGATGTTTAAGCAACAGGATGAAATCTTCATTAGATGTAATTATTTCAGATACACAGTCTGGTTTTATGAAAGGTAGATATATAGGTGAAAACACAAGATTTATTTATGATTTAATGTCTTATACTGAATCCAACAACATACCAGGTCTCCTAGTGCTAGTTGATTTTGAAAAAGCATTTGATTCAGTATCATAGTGTTTTATGTATAAAGTATTGAATTACTTTGGTTTTGGGAAAAGATTTGTTGAATGGATTAAAATTTTGAACACAAACTTCAAAGCATCAGTTCTACAATATGGGCATTTATCTGACCAAATTCATATTGAAAGAGGTTCTAGACAGGGAGATCCCATTGCTCCGTACTTGTTTCTTCTTTATGCTGAGATCCTTGTCATCCTTGTGAAGCAAAATAAAGACATAAAAGGTATCACCATCTCTCAAAGAGAGCATAAAATTTCTCAATATGCCGACGATACTTCACTTGCCCTTGACGGTTCACCAACATCATTGTTTGCAGCTCTAGTATAAATTTTTATTTTTTTGATACTATTATAGCAACCTCAATAATAATTTTTTTGGGGTATAATTTCAGTTAATTTTGAAATGTATGAGTGGAGTATGAATGGTTGGTATGAGTGATTATATATCCATTGTACAACTTAGCTATACAAATATATAATATGATGCTAATAAAAAAAAAATCTAATATACATTAAGTTTGATTTTACTTTGAGAATGTGTCAAACAAGTCATGACAACAATATTATTCATGCATTTGAAATCCAACCGACACAAAAGCGGCCGAATTTTGCCAACTCAATCAAACACAAAATTCTGCCACCAAAGCAGTTGTTACCACCATAGCAACACAATATAACTGCTACCAAAGCAGTTTTTGTTTGCCACCATAGCAAACCAATATTTTTATTTTCTTGTTGTTTTTTATATAAACTGTCACCATAGCAGTTGTTCCCATCAAAGCAACACAATTGTTGCCACCAAAGCAACACAATAACAACTGCCACCAAAGCAGTATTTGCCACCATAGCAAACCAATTTGAACACAAACAGAAAATAAATTAGAACCATGACATTACCTCAATTTATACATTATCATATCAACTGCTATAATTTAGCTTGCAATGTTCCAAGAAATTACCTTCAATAGAAAAGTGAACACCATCTCTATGAAACAAATGTGTATGTGAAGCAGTAATTTCAGGGTACTTCACAGAGACACCACCATTTTTGATGACAAATGTAGCAATGGAGCTGTTAATGCGCTTTCGAGACTTTTGAGCCTCATTGTTTGAAATAGTGTATCTCCAATAAAATCTGGGAAGAATGTGAGACCAGATGATACATGTATTTAGCATATTTACCAGTTCCTTTATGGAATTTTTCATGAACATTTGTTGCCTTCTGAGAGGGATATTAGGAGCACCAATATCATTACCACCACAATGCAAAACCAAAATTTTTGGTTGTCCGAGAACTAACAATAAATTGTCTAAAGTTTGATGTAAATCCTTCCAACGCATACCAGAAATTCCTTTCCATATAACTTGCAAATCCCCCAAAGAAGAGGCCATTTCTAAACCACATCTTATGGAAATTGCTCTGCCCTCTTTATGATTGACGAGCCCACAATCCAAACTGTACCTGTAAAATCGACAAGTAAATACATGTGCAACTTAACTATGAGGTAGCCATTTCTGGTCTTAGATATGTCTTGTAAGCATTTGATCTCCACCTGCCTCTTATCTGGATCTCAGACTCCTGCACCACAGACATTAGAAAATGTGTTGCAGATCCTATTTGAAATGAATGTGATTTGAAAGTGGTTGTATCTACGTCAAGAAACCAGAGAGCTTTATGTAATGTGCTTGAAAACTGAAAAACTGTAATAGGTTGCTTGTTCTGATGACAGAACAAAGGCCCATCCTCCTTGGTTCTAAACTGCAAGTAATTCTCAAAACACCTAAATAAAATTGCATTTTCACTGGATTTTTAGACACTGATAACTGACCCATATCCATATTGATCAGTTTTTGAAAATTTGAGATGTATTTAAAAACCATGTTCTAATATTTGGAGATCCTTGAAAGTAATGACATGATAGCCAGAATGTTTTGATGTAACTGCTACTTCGCTCACCCTTAACATAACAAACAATGATGAGGTAAATGCTGCCGAGAATAACCATTGTTCATAGCTTGAATAGCAGACAAGCTGTAATGCATTTAAAATCTTGTTCAAGAGATTTAAGGAAATAGGACTTCTAATATCCTTTGTGGGTCTATTTCTCTTGAATCCTGCTTACATTTTTTGCACTATAAATGGTTTGACCAGATTGGAATAACCATGAATCTGCAACACATAACTGATTCCAGACAAATATGATTTCACAGTTGAGTGGGACATTTTCTTATGAGATAAATATGCAACAAAATTAAGGATATGATCAATTGTAGGTGGCCATGTTTATGAGAAATGAAACTGGCATCTGAATCCTTCGAAGGCTTTGATAGCATTATCATATGCCTTTAAATAATTTTTTGATAAGCCTGAATCTATCAAGTGTGAAATTTCCCCAATAAAAGGCTCCAAAATTCTGTGGGTACCTGACAAGGATGATAATGAGCTGCTGGATCCAAATACCTGAATATATCCCACTGCAAACGAGAAATAGCATCTGCAACTTTGTTCTTTTTCCCACTTATATGAATGGCTCTTATTTGAATATTGTGCAATAATGAAACCGAAATCAAATGCCTTAACAAAGACAATACTCTGGGGTTCTTGGAAGTTTGTTTGTTAATTATGTGGACCAATGCTAAGTAATCAATGTGCAGAACAAGTTTCTTTGACTGAAGTTGGTGTGCCCAAATATGTATGCCCAAGACAATTGGTATAAATTCTAAATAGGTAATATCTTTTCTACAAGTCGCATCCCAAGACACAGGCCAACACAAATAAGACCAAGACTGATCAAACCTAACTCCACAACCACATGAGCCTGAACTATCTGAATAAAACTGTAGAGTTTCATCCGTCTGCCAAGATAATGATGGGAATGAAGTAATGCCATTAAAATTGTCTAGGAAAACTAGCCACATGTACAAGTCATTTTTGATTTCCTTGATAATTCGAACTAAAAAGTGGGGCTTTGCCACCCCAGATATTAAACCATAAATACGACACGAAAAAACTCTGCCTACTGGTAATGCCTTGCTTACAAATACTAAAGAACCAGCCAGAGACTGCAATTGTCTTAAAGTAACTTTAGCCCTGTTTATCACATCTAAAATATGATTTCACAACTCGTTCACTTTGTCTTGTGGAATAAAAATTGTCTGACTGACACTATCAATACATCAGACAAGTTGTGGGACCTTCAGTTTTATCCTCAGACGATGGTACTGCCAATTCCCTACACATTTCCTGAAATTGATCCATAAGATACAAACATTCGCTTGTATTTTGCCTATCAACGAATAAAAAGTCATCCAAATAGTGAATTATGGAAGAAAGTTGTGTTCTTCTTTGCAATGTCCAATGTAAAAAGGTTGAAAAATTTTCAAACAGTGAACATGATATAGAACACCCCATTGGTAAGCATTTGTCAACATAGAATTTGCCTTCAAAAGTAAAGCCTAGCAAACTAAAATCCTTTGGATTAACTGGTAGCAATCTAAAAGCATTTGAGATATCTAATTTCGCTAAAAGTGCATCCTGACCTAAATTCTGAATCAAATTCACAGCCTCATCAAATGTTGAATAATGTACAGTACATAATTCTGGATTAATGAATTCATTAATACTATTTCCTTTCGGAGCCGAAAAATTACAAATCATCCTCCATCCACCATTTTTCTTGGGCACTACCCCTATAGGACTGCAGTGTAGACTGCTAATTGGAGGACTACTGAAAGGACCCGCAATTCGACCAAGTTGAATTTCTGTTGCAATCTTAGAAGCAATTTGTTCTTTGTTATCCACAGCAGACTTCATATTTTTTGAAATTAAGAACTGCTTTGGACCAGTATAATTCAATGAAAACCCCTTTTGAAAACCATCTCTAATTAAATGAGCAATATCCCTATCAGGGTAAACTGCAACTAAATCATTCAAAGCAGACAAATTAACTGGTGACCAACCTAAACTCCATATGTTGCTAACTGTATTAACGAAAAGGCTTCTGCTTATACTGAACTGGGGCCATTTTGTGCTGAGCTGAGGGTGTCTGCTGTTGTGGTCTACAGAAACTTTGAGACTTAGATTGAGCTGCTCTGTCACAATAGACAGAAGGATGGCTTTGGTCACACTTCATGCAAGCATGTAAATATTGACAAGTGCGTCTTGAGCAACTAGCTTTAAAATTGAAATCAAAACATTTGAGTTTTCTTTGATTGCTGTCCAATGCTACAGCTTTTGGGGTAGGTTTGGGACTTGGAAGTTAACTATATACAGAAGCCAAAGCTCGGCATCAATCGAGTCCCATGCTAATGCAGGATTGCAGGCTTTTTAAATTCGAAATTGAATATCATAATCTCTCCAACCCGGAGACCGAGTAGCTCCTGTTCTAATGGTACTTAAATATTTTATCATGGGCAATGCTTGACCAGGGTGGCGTTTAAGAAATGTTGCCATAAAAATCAAGTAAGCATCTGTCCATTCTGAAATGTTTACAATTTTTTTGACTTTTTGCTTTTGTTTAATTTTTAGGATTCCATCTTCTAACACAATGGATTGATGCTCTGTCTCGGAAGTGGGGTCGGCATGTAATATTTTATCAAAATCAACGAACTCCCCATTCTAAATTTTTTCACAAACAGACATGGACATATGTAGACCAATTTCAGAAGTTACACTGACTAGCGGGTTGGGATAATTATTCAGTACAGTACCTTGTCTTGGTACTTCAGGTGAGCTTAGCCGTAGCTAAGTTCTGGGTGCTCGCCTCCAGCGTCTGCGCGCCGGTGGATTCCCGACTTTTGGCTCCGATTGAGGCTTCCACATGCACATTACTCCCTAAAGATGAAGGTGCCTGGTTTACTTCAGCTTCTGTGTGGGTCTCTGCAGCCCGGGGTCTTGCGATATAGGACCTTGACCTCGAAGTGGATGCATCAGTGATGGCCGGCGCTGTCCTAGCATACGGCGATTTTGTTTTTCGTCTAGCGCGCAGCATCTTTCAAAAGATTTCTTCTCTGCTGATTTTCATGCGACCAACCCGCTGGGAAGTTTCAACCAAAAAGGAGGAAGCATGCGCAAAGGAATGCTTACGTCATTTTGAAAGATTAAATGTAAAATTAAAACCCAGTACTACAAGCAATAACCTTTCCGAAATACAAGCAATATTGACATGATAAATTAGCTCGAATTTTATGAGATACACGGCGGGTGTGACCGGTCAACAGGGGATGATTACTCCTCCTAGGCACCTGATCCCACCTCTGGTATATCCAGGGGTCCGGGTTTGCTCAACTCTCTATTTTGTATTGCTTATAGGAGTTATGAGATTGATCACTTGTTCATTATCTTCACCTTTTATACATAAATGGTATCCGTGCATTAGTTTCGGAAATACGAAATTGCATAGGGTGTGTAATTGTTTACACTTGTAGAATTTTGAACAGGTATCAACATAAATATTGTTCGTCACACTGAGAGCTAATTGATGTAATTACATGTATTTGTGTAGATCTTTTTCTTGTGGGTGGGTAATTTCTCGTCAAAACAGATCATGTTTCCCTTGTATGGTGAAAAATTTGATGAATTTGTCAGTTAAATTAGCATATTTCTTATATGTACGTATACGCAATTGTCTAGATCTTTAAGCCATGTATACCCCCAGATTTTTCTTATTACAGTTCGAAAGCAAAAGGGCAAGTAATCGGAAGTGCAATATTAGACAATATCGAACATGTTCTGAGCCGTTGGATATAAACAAACCTACATGGTAATCATCAACCAATTGCAGTCCTTTTCTTTTATAGTGCATCATATGTATAATGTAATGTATTAAGCTTTAAAAATATGTGTTTCTGGTAACCCGACCGAGCCTAGTTTTGAGCCCCCGACCCTAATGTTTTAACAAGTCGGCAAAGAAAAAACCATCCAGAATGTCGTGGTTTTCCGACATTGGTTCCGTATTTTAATGGAACATTAATCGCTCTCCAATGTGGAGGTTAAAAAACTATACCAAAGAAACGGTCGTCACCTGTGTAACCTCAATATGAATCCGAGATTCCTTCGACTCTTATCACCGTTTTAATATCGTGACAGTGCAGGGGAGAATCCGAGCGGACTCCATATTTAAAAGTCGAACTTCAGCAACATCAGCAATTGTCGTTCGTTTGCCTACATTTTAAGGCGTGAGGATTTAGTTCACTGGCAATAAGTGACGTCTCCATATCAATGAAAATTTTTCGAGTGGGACATTAACGTCAGCATTTCGCAAATTCTATGGTCGTTATAATGATTTAGTTTGTCCGTTTAACCTACCATTTGGTAAAATGCTGTTTGACATATTTCATACCGATTTTTAGGCCGTTCATGACGCACTGATTGTGACTACGGATTACTCCGTTTACCTTATCAAGACATAAGGCTTACAGCGGGAGTCACCGGTCGACAGGGTATGTTTACTCTTCATAGGCACCTGATCCCACCTCTGGTATGTCCAGGGATCCGTGTTTGCCAAACTCTTTATTTTGTGTTCCTTGTGGGAGTTATGAGATTGATCACTGTTCGTCATTTTCGCCTTTCACAATATAGAATCAACCAATTGAAAACTGAAACTTCACGAAATAATGTTGTAAAAGTTAGGCAAAGCAGCACCGGCTGGTATCGCTGAATTTCCATTTTACAACATGGAGTTCACTCAAAACTCTTCCACGCAAACGTCACAAAAAAGATATTTGGGTTACTTGAGAGTACAAGTTTGGGAATTGATAGACTTCCGAATTACTTGTAAAACACAATATTTCAAATTTCACAATTTGTATAATCAAAACGTATAAATTTCCAGCATATAGACAGAAAAATTAAAGCTTCTTAACAGTTTGAATATTTTTTAGAACTCTAGTGAAAACTCGCATGTTTTCAACTTTGACAGATCCGCCGATTTTGATATTAAATTGACCAATGAAATAAACTAAACAAAGTTGCAAATTCAGGAAAAGTTCTATGGCATTAATTTGCAACAGTAAAATGAATTGGATACAAGCCTTTCCAAATCAAAGAAACATAATCCCAAGATCTGACCACAAATTTGATAACTTGTAGAAACTAATTTCCACTGTCACAGTGGAACAGAAAAGTGGTGTCAGACTTGAGAAATGCGATCACGTGTGAAAATGCTTTCCTCAAAGGTCAAACATCAAATAAAACAAATAAATTTTCAGTTATAACTTTGGAAATACTTATACCATATCTAAAGGGGAAAAATTATGAAAATACAATGAATTTTACATTTCCTACCTAGATATAACTACAACAATATAAAAACGGGGCGGTAAGAGTCAGAGGAATGTCGGATTAGTTCGCGAAGTAATATGTTTCACGAAGTTCAACTATATCTAATAAAAAAAAAAAAAAGAAATCATACACTTGTACCTACCAACTCTAATTTTGAAAATGTTGCCAGAAACACAGATTTTTGAAGGCCATATAGATACACAATTTTCAATATTGTACTGACTTAACTTTGGTTCAGGTACTAAAAAGCTGCATCAGATGACAGAGTTAGCTGTTAAGTTTGACAACGTTTTCAAATTCATTTTTCATCCAGAAATTTGACATGCTGTGGGAAGGGTACCATTAGTGTACATCATTTACTGACATAGAAGTGCCTTATTCACGCGTGAGGTGTACTCCGAAATAGCTGACATTTCCCCAGCTTCCATTGGGTTGGGGAAACATCAGAACCAGCGCCCTATTGAAAAGTGGAATTTTCACCGCCTCCAACCGGACGCTGCTGTCACAAGCTAATTTCAAAACCGGAAGTCGCTACAAACATTAAACTAACAACAAAAGTTTTAATAATACCTTTCTACTCCCTGATAACAATACTGGCTTGGAAAAAGAGATACGGTACTATTCATGCATTTTTACTATTGCAATTTTTTGCAGGTAAAACGTAGTTTAATCAATGAAATTTACAAGTGTAAAGTGTTAATGTGATGATAACAACATTGGCACGTGACAGGAACATGACGAGTTGATGGAGGTAGCCAGGTATCATGGTGTTATCGTTGATCTGGAGAGTCGTTGCCAGCAATTTCAGCTATTATGTCATTGAAATCGACTAACATCGAACAATACTTAGCTGATGTAACGAAATTGTTGTTGAATATGTGAGAGTAACGGAATCTTTTTTATCTTTATTAACCCCTTTCACGTACATCCTACATCTGGCAATTTTCCCGCATATCTGTACTCTAGCTGATATGCCTATCTTTTTTCTTTAGAAAGGAGTGATATTATGATTCACCTGGCTATATTTAGCTCTAAAACTTCATAGTTATTTCGGATTTCAAACATTTCGGTTGAGCATCACTGAAGAGACATTATTTGTCGAAATGCGCATCTGGTGCATCAAAATTGGTACCGTATAAGTTTTACATTATGACCCCTGGGTCGAGGCCTCTGCTGGTGGACTGTTAGTCCCCGAGGGTTTCTACAGCCCAGTAGCTAAGTACTTCGTTACTAGCTTGAAAATACGGATGTATATTTAATTGCTGTTATAAAATTTAGAAATTCATTTCAAAATTAAGGATTATCTCCCTCATGCATAGCTCTTATCCTTGGACGAATTTGGCTCCACTTTTTTGGCACGCTGTTTTTGGCTATATTTAGCTCTAAAACTTCATAGTTATTTCGGATTTCAAACATTTCGGTTGAGCATCACTGAGGAGACATTATTTGTCGAAATGCGCATCTGGTGCATCAAAATTGGTACCGTATAAGTTTTACATTCACCTCTGTTGCAAACGGTGGGTAAATGATGAAACCTTTATCTGCCAAGATCAAGAGCCCGCGTGAAAACGATGAAAGCATATTGATATGCTCCAATATAGCCACATCTAATATACAGTCAGTGTAGAGGCCGCTGATATATACTACGGCTTCATTGGGGCGTCACCTATTACTATTTTTGTATGGGATTGGACATTCATATATCGTCCAGGGAGGAAGGAATTTTGTTCACTTGAAACAACACCTTATGTAAAGCAAGTACATGTATGTAGGTGATGAACATTTTGTACACGGTAGCCTTCCTGGTGCAAAATCGTTCTGCAGCATCATTAAGGAAACAACTTAGCTTCAGATTTTTCAAAGTCATGAAAAGCTGATCCTGTCTTGTAAAGCACTTGGACACTCCATTCACGTACAAATGTAGGTTAATGGAAAATGCATCATCGAAAGCCAACAGTCTGATTACCATCTCTCCCATCTCCCCCTTGGCATATTACTTATTTTCCCCTCTGCCTTTTAATACATTTCAAGAGTTATCACTCTATACAAGTAAAATTAAAGAAAAAGTCAGCAAGCTCACATACTCCACTCTCCAACATTGCTTGACAATGTCTCACATAATGAATGGCAATGCAATGTATTACTGCAAGAACAGGGTAGACGGTCTTGAGATTCAAAGTTCGAAAGGGGCATAACTCCCAGAAAAATCATTGAATCAGATTTTCCTGGCAACATGCACATCTACATTGTGTGTCCTTATTAACTACAAAGTTTCATGAAATTCTGTTGAGCAGTTTCAGAGGAGTTGCGCTGACAAAAAGAGACTGACAAACTGACGGACGGGTCAAAAACATTATACCCTCCGCAGCTTTGTCGCGTGGAGTATAATTATCAACCATTCAGAGCGTACACTTGGGAGTGTTTACAATAAACACAATGATGAACTCAAAATGTATAAAATAATGGAGCGTTTTAACGTTCAATATTTGATGGATAATCAGATTAAATGATTATAAGTAGGGTACTGTCTCTTGATTCTGTGTCATTGATTCTGCAGTGGTACAATGTAAGGACTTTTCTACATCCTAGTAGTGCAGTGTCAGGTTTCATGGTCAATAGCAATTTAACTTTACGGGTGTGTGAATTGTAACACATTCCATTGATTTATGCATTATGCTCAGTTGTCTGTGTGTATCTGTATATTTTTTTCCTTTTAATGAAAGGTAATTCCAACCTTCTAGAATTATAGGTTCAATCTTATATTTGATTGTTGATTCTTCAAATAATATATCTTAGTAACAAATGAAAATGAAAAAATAAGTATGTTGCGGTATTAATTATTTTTTTTATCAATTAGCACACATTTACCTGTTATCAACGTCAGCAAATTGCAATTTTCCTTAAACAACATTATCAAAATTTCACAAAAACTGCTTAAAACGATATGATAGTATTCATAATAGTTTCATGGAACTGTTTCTTTAAAAAAAATATTTGTGAAAAATAAAGGACATATATCGCATAATGGACTTGATAAAGAATTAAATGAAAACAGAGTTATTGCCCTTGGATTCAATATTTTGAAACATATAATTGATTATTCATACAAGACTTTTGAAATAGTTTATGGTTAACAAGATTTTTCACAGTAACTATTGAAAAACGAAATTTATGTTCTTGTCATGCATAAATCTTATTAAATCATTGACTTTGCGAAATCTTATGACGTCACAGGAGGGTGGAACTACGTTAACATCCGTCTGTCAGTCTGTTCAACTTCTTTCATCTTTTGTTTTTGCGTTGATGTTAAACTTCCTTGTGGAGAACTAAAGATCAACTATGACTTCCGTCACGACTTCCGTTATGGTCCACCAACGTTTAGAAGACTTTTATCTCTTGTCTGCATTTTGTGGTGTTCCAAACAAAACAAAATAGCTTTAGCTCCTAGAAATTAGACACAGGGACATTGATCAGATAAAAAGCATTTTAAAACTGTGTGCGAGAGTTTAGTGCATTAAAGTTTTATTTCTGGTCATTCAATAAAATATCTTTCACTCATATGGAAATGTTGCCATTGAAGGGCTGCAAAATTTAAACCTAAGCTCGGCGCTTATGGCCATTGAGCAGGGAGGGATCTTTATCGTGCCACACCTGCTGTGACACCGGGCCTCGATTTTTGCGGTCTCATCTGATGAAACGCCCCCATTTAGTCGCCTCTGTAGACAAGCAAGGGGTACTGAGGACCTATTCTAACCCAGATCCCCACAGGAATAGAAGACATATGTAAATAGCCATTTTATCAATATTCACTAGACTATCCAGTGAGGTGGTACGCGAACAAATCTACTGACAAACCCTATGAGCTTCACATGATCTGATCACGTGACTGTCCCACTCATCTGGCGGTCATCGCCATTTCATAACTACAGATAACTAGATAAGACTCTTGTCATTGCACTCGTTACACCAAAACTACCTTATGTTTTGAATCAACAAGACCACCTGGACTGCTTTACAGAAGGTACAGAAAACCACAACCAGACTTGTGTCGAGGATAACGACACGGGATGATATTTCCCCAGTCTTAGCGCAGCTGCATGGGCTTCTAGTGCAGTATCGTTCACAATACAAAATCTTGGTGTTTGCCTTCTGTGCGCTGACGGAATGTGTTCTCGAATATCTACAAGAACTCATTGAAGTGTATTCTCCACCCTGACCACAAAGATCTGAAACACCATTGCGACTCACTGTGCAAGAAATTCGCACCAAGTCTTTTGGAGAACGCACATTTAGTTGGACTGCAGCAAGTTTGTAGATAGACCTTCCGAAACATGTTAAAGCTGTCCAAAACGTAGCAGTTTTTTAAGAAACACACTTTTTAAATATTGCTTTTACTGACTTTTAATCGGCTTAGACAGTACAAGTTTTCCCATCACTAACTGTTTTAAATGTAAAAAAGTAAGCATCCCGTGTCGACCAGTCACACCCGCCGTGAGTGTTATGTCTTCATATCATACCCGATTTTAAAGCGCCTTAGGGCAATTGTTATTATACATGCTACGCTCTATAAACGATTTTATTATTAATAGAAAAAGTTTAATATTTTTATGAAGAGACAGTATAGGTTATTTGTTAGAACAAATATAGCTTTTTTGAAGACAGTATACATTGGTTTTATGATTAACATCCAAGGTCCTTGGCCCCAGGTTGGATGAGCTAGCGGTGGAGTATGAATTATTTGTACTGTCCCGTGCGGACGGTTTGTTTTGATCACAACAGACAAGACTATGCATTAAAGCAGTTTATTCACGTTCTTCAGACCACAGCAATTGAGCATCATGTGCATTTAAATCATTAAGTGTTGTTGTTTTTTTATTAAGAACTTGCTTTATTAGTATTGGTTGCTGTCCGATTTTTGTAGGGTACATGCATACATTTACAGCCTTAATCTGATTTCTGATTTAACTAAATTGTATAGTTATATTTTAACTGATTGGTTAAAATTCACAAAATCTAGACATCGCGTAAATAGATGATTCAAATTATTCTACAAACAAAATTTTGATATACACTTGAGTAAGAAAGACACAAAACATGATAGCAGTTGTTTGTTTCCTCAGTGTATTACCGATAGAGCTTTCACAGCATGTCGACTCTCCACAACATTTCGGAATGCATTTGTTTTCCTTCCACGTGCATTGGTCACTTACAGTCTGACAACAATCTTCTGGACAATTATTGATATTTTCTCCGGCGTCGCAAATTTTGTTAAAGCAAGTGTCCGGCATATTGAAAACAGAGCGCCTCCGTTTTTGCGTATATTTATTTTTGCATTTCTTCCTAAAACAGTTGGTGAATACCCAGCACGTCCCTGGGACTGAGTTATACCAGTGCTTACAAGTGTTAAGCATTTCATTTTGTCCACGACAACCTCCGCAGCTGAATGTCTCTTGCAGTTTCCCATTTCCCTTTGAATTATCAACTCCACATTTATCACAGTAGGTTTGTGCTGAAGCACTATGATATGTGGTTCCATCACAGGTACGGTCCGCAGAATGGCAGTTATTGCAACAGATGTAGAAGTGAACTCTGGAAGTCCCACCCAAATTGAAATAGTTGCATTTTTCTGCTGGGGGTTGATCACCAGTTTTTCTTTTCTCTCGGAGTTGTGCAAATACAGAAACAAAGGCTGTTAAGATGATAATTAAAAGAAAACTGTTGTGTGTCATATTCATTGTCCTGTTCCACGTTCTCTCGCTTGATTGTTGGAGAAATTATTCCATGCGTCATGACCCACTTTAAAGTTTCGGTTTCGCAAGTTAGACAAGACTCTGCTTGAGATATATCACCCCTACTAACGTTATTGTTATTTAAATTTACACCACGTGGGTTTTTTGACCCATTAAAGGTTAGAGGTGAGGTCAAATTCCGCAGTGAAGGAAACCGGAAATAAATCTGCCAAAGCTATAGTCATTTTCTATATACTGTAATAGACATGTATCATCAATGCAAATTAGAAAATTCAATTAAGTACTGTCATACCAGCGATGATTGTGAAATAGTGAAAAGCTCAGGAAGTTAAAGTCATTTAAAGATTTAGATTGTAGTTTAACTGATATTTAGTGTTATTGTGGTGTCATGAGGGGGGAGGGCCTTTTCTTCTTTTGTTAGGGGGGGGGGGGGGGGGCAACGGTAATAATTCCATTGTTTATAACATTTGCAAATAAAGAAATTGGGGAGACTGCTTTCTTCCATTTTTCATTTATAGTGGTATTTAGGGTAAAGACAGAACTGCAAACATATATGCATGTATTCATGGAGAATTTGTATAAAAAAATTATCTTTGGTAGTAAGACCCCCTCCCTCCTCCGAATTAAGAAATCATGAATTTTTTTCGAACTTAGTAGAAAAGTTCCCCCTCCCCGATTTAGGATTTTGTAGAGTGGGCAAGTCACAGGACAAAATAATTTTTTTTTCTCTTGTCAAGGATTTTTAACAAATTAAGTTATCTTCAGCATTGGTTACAAAAAGAGAATATTTTGCATTGAAAATAGAATTGGTGAAGAAAATGTGCGATTCCTCCCTTATAGTATAATTGCGACTCATAAACTGCACAGAATAATATATCACATTATAAGTTAATCATCAACGTCACAGAAAAAATGAAATTGATGTTATTGTTAGATTCTATTACTACACTTCTATAGCATGCTATTTTTAGATTTATTCTTCTTTAAAGATATCTCATAAATTTTATAAGATATCTTATTAAACTTACAAGATATCTTCTAAAGTTTATGAAATATATTAATTGTATCCTTTATAATTGGATATCTGATAAAAGATGATAAAATATGTTATATATTTTATAAGTTATCTTCTAAAACATATATCTTATGTCTTTTAAGATATCTCAAACTTTAATAAGATATTTTATAAGATATCTCAAAAACGAAATATAAGACATCTTGTTAACTTTATGATGTATCATATGAATTTACTTTTATAAGATATATATCATAAAACATATAAGATATCTTGCATGTATATTATAAGATATATCAAAGTTTGAGCTATATTTTTTTTTTAAAATTGTTTATGAGATATCTTATAAGATATGTAAGATAACTTATAAAGCATGTGAGAAATCTTATAAAACATTTAAGATATTTTATGTTTTATAAGATATCTGTTAAACATTATATCATTTGATATACAAGATATCTTATAAAGCTTAGGAAATATTTTTCATAATTTATAATATATATCTTAAATATTTTATAAACTATATATTATATGAGATATATATCTTATAAGATTTATTAGATATCTTATCAGAAATAGAAGATATTTCATAAATTATATATGAAATCCTTAAAGGAATACCCGGTAGATACATTGTATAAATATGGCGTGCCATACACTTCACTTAGGAAGAAGCTAGATTTGCAGGATTTATACAATTATATGAATATATACATATTTTCTATATATCTTAAGAAATATCTGTGAAAAGCCTAATATGCATTTTCATAAAGTTAAAACTTAACGTACTAATTTTACTCTTTATGCTAAAGCAATTCATCAGCAAATGTGAATTATTACTACGGTTGTGCTCTGCAATGCATGCAAGCAGGTAGTTATAGTTATACAGTATCAAAGTTGGTTAAGAAGTATTATGTACAAGTTACTACTCATAAATGGAAATTCAATGGTTGAAAATTTTCCACATTTATTGAAATATACATAGTTTTCTTATCTATATGTATTGATCAGAAAGTAAGACAATGTTACACCACTGTATCTGCAGAAGTTTTTTTAAGTCTTAAATATTAAAGAAATTAAACCTTTAGAGTGGAAAATTTTTACAATATGTCTATATATACATAAAATCAGACGCTGAAATTTTATAAAATTTAATTCAATATCAGTATACATGTACATGTATATACATACATTTCAAAGTTATAACAATTTCTTAAAAATTCTTGGAAGTTATTTTTATAACTTTAGTCTGTGACATGCACTTTAGAGCATCCCAGATTACAGGATTTGAAGGTAGATCCTTAATGTAAACTGATGAATTCATTTAGGAATGTGCACTGCACACCAGCTATTTCCTCAAAATGAATCTCTGAAAGAAAAAAAATTCACAATGATCAATATAAGCTATCTAAATTTTATTTTCCAGTATGAAATATGAATACTGATTGATTGTCTTAATTACTCCTTCTAGATATCTATTCTGTTTCAATTTAGTATCAATAGCATTAAAGACAAGAGGCCCATGGACCACATTACTCACATGAGTTACCTTGGTCCATATTTAAAGATTGTTCTTGTATGTTTGCATGTAAAGCTTTGATCCTTATTGTGGCCCCAACTTACCCCCGTAACTATGATTATTATAAAATTGAATCTGCACTATGTCAGGAAGCTTTCATGTGAATGTAAATTTCATTGTCCCAATGGCTTCTTGAGAAAAAGATTTTCCCTATATATTTGTATGTTAAACTTTGATCCCCTATTGTGGCCACACCCTTCCCCTGGGGGAGGGGGGTGTCATAATTTTAACAAACTTAAATCTGCACTATGTCAGCAAGCTTTGACATAAATGTAAGACTTTCTGGCCCAGTGATTCTTTAAAAAAAAATCAAAAGATTTTCCTTATATATTTGTATGTGAAATTGTGATCCCCTATTGTGGCCCCATCCTACCCCTGGGAGCTATGATTTTAACAAATTTGAATCTGCACTATGTCAGGGAGCTTTCATGTAAATATAAACTTTAGTCTTACTTTCTGGTCCATTGGTTCTTGAGAAGATGTTATATTTTCCCTATATATTTGTATGTAAAACTTTGATCCCCAATTGTTGCCCCATCCTACCCCCGGGGGGCATGATGTTATCAAACTTGAATCTGCACTATGTCAGGAAGCTTTCTTGTAAATTTGTGCTTTCCTGGCCCAGTGGTTCTTGAGAAGAAGATTTTTAAAAGATTTTCCCTATACCTTTGCATGTAAAACTTTGATCCCCTATTGTGGCACCATCCTATCCCTAGGGGTCATGATTTTAATAAACCTGAATCTACACTATGCCAGGAAGCTTGCTTGTAAATTTCAGCTCTTCTGGCCCTGTGGTTCTTGAGAAGACTTTTAATGAACCCACCCTATTTTGTGATTATCTCCCCTGTGAAGGGTGGCAAGTTAGGCTGAAATTAACACTATGGTTCTGGAGAAGAAGTTGAAAAGGTTGTACAGATGGACTGATGACAGCAAAAAGTGATCAGAATTGCTCTTTCAAGCTTTCAGCTCATGTGAACTAAAATCAATTTGGAATTTTTCTTTGCTATGTGATTTAGCTCTACCTACACTGCATATACACTATGCCTATTTTACCAGAAAGAAAAATTTTAATTATAACTTTACATATATATTTTATGATTTTTTTTCAAAATAGACATTTAATATAATTAACATTTTATAGAAGAGAAACAAAAATACCATAATCACAATTTGAAACTATAGATTATTTATTAGGAAATACAAATGTCTCCCTGAGCTCCCCAAATTGGAAGTTCTCCAAATGAAACTGTCCCTTATTGTACTGTATGGTATTGAGGAGAAAGCATGAGCAGAAGCATATAAGCATTTATGAACTCCGATAAGCCATATAGAAGTGTTCACAAATTATTTTATACCCTCCACCCCTAAGATTTTAAGAAAACAATTGGATCTTCCTATCCCTACAATATATGCCAATCTGCAAATGGCATTGAAGTATTGTGAAAAGTTTAAGTCTAACTCTGATAATCCATATCAGAGAAGCATTCACAAGCTATTTAAACATCTTCCACCCCTCTTAGATCCACTATAACTTTTAGGAAAATAATTGGATCCTCCCGTCCCAACAATATGCACATCTCCATATGGCATTGAAGCATTGTACAAAGTTTCAAGTCTAGCGGATAAGCCATATACGGTAGGAGGAGAAGCGTTCACAAGAATTTGTGACAGCTAGCTACCCTTACCAAAATGTAAAGTTTGCTGCAAATTTGCCGCAAGTTTGCGGCAAGTTTGCGGCAAACAAATCAGTGTGCCAGAGCTGTTTGCCAGAAGTGTGCAGCTAATGCCGCTAGCGGCATACAGTGTGCCACTAGCAGCACACAGTGTGCCACTAGTGGCACAGTGTGCCAGAAGTGCACCACAACTTTTCCTAAATGAAACAGTGTGTCAGAAGTGCACCACAACTTTTTCTTTGGTATTCAGCATCAAAACTGTGTGCCAGAAGTGCACCACAACTTTTTCTTTGGTATTCAGAATCAAAACTGTGTGCCAGAAGTGCACCACAACTTTTTCTTTGGTATTCAGAATCGTGTGCCAGAAGTTCACAACTTTTTTCTTAAAATTTTAGAACTGAAACAGCAAGGGCACCAAAGTTTACGACTTTTCTTGAATATTTAGAATAAAAGAGCCATTTCAATATATCCATCACAACATTTTCTATAATAGAACATATATGCAACATTTCTTGCGTACCCCTTCCATCTTCTTGTCTTAATGGGAATTAGCGGTCATTTTGTCACCAAATATTGAATTCAATGAAAGTTGCCCTATAATAGTTATTATATATTAAAGTAATAATTACACTTGTATTTAATTATTTCAAATACCTTTTAACCTCTTGAAAATGAATATGTGATTTTGGTGATTGAATATTATTGTCTTGCAAGACAGTATAATTATTCTCAAGTTACCTTTGCATGCTGTCAGCAAAATGTAAATGATGTTTTTGTTTTTATTTGAGAAATGATTTGATTTGGGTGCAGTGAATACATCTTTCGTATATATTTCTTTACATTAAAAGCGGTTATCTAACGTAGTTTTATTAGGGTTAATTCTCTTGTTTTTGTACATAATAAAAAATACATGTTCTTATTAGTCATCAATATGTATTTCAATATCATCGAGAGATTTTTAGAAGAAAAAAAGAAAATGGTTGTCATCACTTTCACAGCTAATGCCCCTTTAAAATAAGATGTAATTGCACAGGTATCTGAATTTTAATCTAATTAGAAAAAAAAGTGAAGAAAAAATATCTATATCTAAATAAATGAGAGAGAGAGAGAGAGAGAGAGAGAGAGAGAGAGAGAGAGAGAGAGAGAGAGAGAGAGAGAGAGATTTCTTTTCTTTTCTTTATTTACATGTATATCTGAACATTGATTACAATTCAGATACTGGGTTTGTGAGTTGAAATTAATCAAATGAGAGTGGTAAAAATTCACCTTTATATCGTATAATTTATCCAGGTACGTTATTCTGGTTTGTGGAATGCTAATTGATACTAAGTTAGAATAATATAAGCTGTATACCAAAGTAGGTCTTCATGGGGCTTTACGGCTCTATGCATCGCAAATAGAGATCGGGTTCAATGCGTCGGGTGTGGGATTCACTCAATATTATATGCTGAGCGGGAAAGTTGATATCAACAGACGCCATGATGTTATACCGGTAAACATCTTGAACATGAATCGAGAACAGGAGTTGATGCAGATATTCTGAGGAGAATCTTCCAATCATTGAGTAAGTGATTTACTGTGTATCTTATAGTTATAAACTCTCTAATATATTGTTCAAAACGAAACTGACCATCGCTCATTGTATGTTGTTGCGTCAAATCTTAATTCAGTGTTTACGTTTATAAATTTACATTCTTCATTCAATTCTTTGAAATTATGTGGAATTTATTTTTTTTTTTAAATTTCCTTTGTATGAGAATAGATTAGACTCCTTCTAGTTGCATTATCGTAGCCATCGCGGATTTTTTTTTCTTTTACATTTGGACAGGACCATATAGGCACTTTAAAAAAATGGAGAGAGAGGGGAAAAGGCCGAAAAACAAACAAATAATTAGGCCTATTTCCGTAATAATTATGCTATTTTTTGTTTACTTTCTACTCGGGTTATATTTGCAAAACTGAATAGTTTATTCAGTAAATGGTGTTTTTTAATGAATGGTTGATTATTTTTTTTATTCAAATGCTTATGATTTGAACCCAGATGTCCAGTTAGAAAAGTTAAACTGCATTATGATCAAGGATGTGACCTCCAGAATCTCAATTTTGTCACTCCATCAATGCATATTCGTTATTAAAATGGATTGAAGATCTTGTCTTGGCAATAAAGTTAATTTGTACGTAAAGTCTGGTCAGCATGATATTAACAGTTGTACATCAAATATTGCATTTATTAGCCCAATGGGCTATAACGCAACATTGATTATTTCTCGGCTTTGAAAATCGGTGGCCCCAGGTGTCGGGCGACGGTAATTACATGTACACACCCCTGAATGATTCCTCCTATGTTAGACGCCTTGCAAACTTGTATATATGACGGCCAATGGTATCTCGTAATTATTTACAATTTTATATCTTTTTCAGAATATATTTCATGATAGTCGTGAAGATACAGAAGTTGTGATGGTGTGTTGATAGGCTGTCTTCAACTTGCCATATCTGAGAGTTCCAACATGCAGGCCTGGATTAATGTGTATAAATCACTAATGAAGTTACTTAGTGTTATTTAGTTTTTAAAAAAGAATGACATTTCAATTTATACGCACTTGCCAAGTGAATCTGATGAGACTGCTACATGTATTTGTGAGTAAAGGCACTCTGTCTTAACCGAAAAACTATTTACAGTTTATCACAACAAATGGATGGGACAGTAGAGTTGTTGCGGACAATATGTGACCAAGTACTGAACAAGTGGAAGATTAGAAGAAGGTCCAGAATTCAATCATGTTTTTGATTCTAAGGCGCAGACAGCATGGGGATAGTCCTATTATTCTCCCATTCATCTATGATGGAGAAACTTGTGTAAATGTTTACAGTGTTCTCCCTAATAAGTGCCCACAAGTCTGTATTAATTTATCAGAATATAAAGTCCTTCACAGTACTGACTTTAAAATTCATGTAGATTGTCTCCAGATTTTTCTGAGGAAAAGTGCATAGATTACATGTGTGAATTTTGAATATATTTCATTCTTGTCTGCAAATGTTGCTGAAACCTGTTATTGATGCACAATGCACATAGTCATGTTATGCAAATGATAGACCTCCTTTTTAATTACATGTCCTTAAGATCATGTCAACTCCTTTGTCTTAATTGTATATACAATTCTAGCATGTATAAAATCATTTGTATAGCACTTGCTAGTTTAATAAGGATTTTATTTTTTAAAAACTTTCATTTGACATGATTGATCTAAAACGGCCAAAATTCACAAATCTATTTAAATCACAACCTGACCTTAGGCCAGAAAAGTGCCACAGTGGGTTGATATTTTTCTCTTGGATCTTGAAAGAAATTCTTTATGCAGCAGTTTCCAAATAAAATGTACTCTCATGGCCAGGGTGGGACTTCACCGAGAACTTTTTAACATTGCACAATGCAATATTTGTGGATTAGAAGCTGTTGCAGTTTCTTTAAGTTTTCTCTCACATCTTGTTATAATTATATTTTATATTTTTGGTCGGGTTGCACAATGTGCAAACAGTTTATAAAATGCTGAATGACTGGTGGGCAAGCGACAATAGCGTCCCTGTAATAGTACCTACTTTGTGTAATCAACTCCTTTCACACCTCTCACTTGATGTTCCTCAAACTTTGTACAGTTGTTAGGGATACATTGAAGATGTGCGTGTACCTTTTTCAAAGTGATCAGACATTTTTTGAAAAATTTACATGTAGTTAAACTTCGTCATTTTTTAAGCATTTCTTTAATCGACAGTATCTATTTTGTGTAATCAACTCCTCGTATACCTCTAATTTGACATTCCTCAAACTGTGTACAGTTGTTATGAATACATTGAAGATGTGCATATGTGTTTTTGAAAGTGATCAGACATTTTTAAAAAAAAATGTACATGTAGTTGAACTTAAGTCATTTTAAAGCATTTCTTGAATAGATGGTAACTATTTTGTGTAATCAAATCCTCATGCACCTCTAACTTGACATTCCTTAAACTTTGTACAGTTGTTATGAACACATTGAAGATGTGCATGCGTCTTTTTGAAAATGATTAGACTTTTTTTTTTTTAAATTACGTGTAGTTGAACTTGTTATTTTTTATGCATTTCTTGAATAGATGGTACCTATTTTGTGTGATCAACTCGTGCACATCTAAATTGATATTCCTCAAACTTTGTACAGTAGTTATGGACACATTGAAGATGTGCATGTGTCTTTTTGAAAGTGATCAGACTTTTTTCAAAAAAATTACATTTAGTTGAACTTTGTCATTTTTTTAAAGCATTTCCTGAATAGTTGGTACCTATTTTTTGTAATCAACTCCTCTTACAGCATTTATTTGACATCCCAGACCTTGAACAGCTGTTATGGAAGCATTGTAAATGTGCATGTGTCTTTTCGGAAGTGATCAGGCATTCTTTGAAAAATTTACATATGCATGGTGAAGTTGAACTTAGTCATTTTTTAAGCATGGTACTTTATGTAACCAACTCAGCTTTTACTTAACATTTTCCAAACCCTGTACATTATAGATGTTATAAAAACATTGAAGATACACATGTAACATTTTAAAAATGCTTCTTTTTTTTTTCTTTTTTTGTTGAAAAATTCTAACTTTAATTTGTCATTTTTCCAGTATGTTTCTACTGTTGTTCCTATGATAGATAACATATTTTACAAGAACCTGGTCATTTCTGTTTTTGAATCTCTTTTTTTTAATTAGTATTTTTGAATATGTTAATTACTTGATATGTCATTGTTCTTGAAATTATATTAATTGAATTATTATTGTGCTTTTGTTTTGTAATATGACAGTTTATATAGGATCCCTTAATTTCGAGCAGACAGTGCCAGAAGTGTGCCGCAAGTTTACCGCAAACTGTGTGCCAGAAGTGTGCAGCAAGAGCGTGCCACAAGTTTGCCGCAAACTGTGTGCCAGAGGAAAAATTTGCATACGAAAAGTATACTTGCGGCAAATATGCCGAGAATTATAACACGAATAAGGGCCCATCAAAAAGGAAATTTTATCTACTTTTACAGACTTTATTTACTTTCCCCTATTTCCATATATAAATATAGGTAAAACGCCGATATGTTTAAACATTGAGAAATAAAATCGTAAGAAAACGTACATGTGCAAAAAATTGCTATTTTCTTATAACCTTGCCAGGCATTAAAAATAATTTTTATATCTTCTGAAAGCAGGGAATATATGCTTTTCAAAAATATAAAAAAAATATTGAATTCATAAGGAAAATAAAAAAAATCATATCGAGGGGGGAAATGACCTTGCGAAAAAGCGTTGCGTCATATTTAGACGAAGCCATCCTTCACTTTAAATGTTTTTTTTTTTAAATCTAATGGCGTTACTTACTTTATTGATTTTTGCATAGTCAAAAAATAGAGAAAATTTCCAAAAATATGATATATAGATCATATATCTTATGACCGTAGTTTCAAAGATTTAGAGACACTCTCTTTGCGTTGCCCTGCTTTTACGCGCCACCGGTCAAATTGACCGGTACGGTAGAGAAGGGGATATGTGTGTTTTAACGTTTCTGTAACATTCCATAATGATTACTTTCAGGCTTGAGTGTAATTTATTCATAAATATTATAATTTAGTAGATCTATACTGAAGTGAAAATAGACATACCGCTGTACATCGAAATTTCAAATTCAAATGTATTCAATAAGATATTAGTATTCATAAATCAGTAAAATTCGTGTTGAGGTTTTATTTGATATGATACAATGTCAATATACTGTAATGCATTAGTAGGATATACAAAAGGCAAGAGTATAAACATTTACTTTTTTTATTATTTGTATCAATATCTATATGATCACCAAAAAAAAGCATATATAATTTATATCCGGATTCATATACCGATTTAGATATCAATAAAAACAAAGCTGCATATTTTGGGGGGAGGGGGTTCTAATGAGTCTGATGAAATTGAAAGAAGGAACCCCACATTTGCATTCAAACTAGATGTACGTCAAAATGAATTCATTTCTGCTCTGACTGAAAGCATGATTCTAAATTTTCGGGAACGAATCTTGCATACAAAATAATAAATAGGGGAACACATAAATTCAAGCTCCTTTGGTTAATGAAATGCAGATATGCACCTTTCTTTCAACACGAATTGAACTTGTGTAAATGTTGTTTCAGGCACGTATTCAGAGGGTTGGGGTGGGCAGAGAGGCTGGTCTGCTCTCCCCGCTTTTTTGACAATTTACTTTTTTCCGTTATTCTAACATACAAATTCAGTATTTTCTACATGCACAGTTCAAACTAATATATTTTTTTAAAATTTGTAATGAATTCAATTATAAGCATCAACTCCTGTAAGTTTCCAATATTTTGTCAATCACAATTTTGTAAATAGCTGGAAATTTTTAATGCTTGTAGGCTTACATTTTTATCAGTGATAAATTTTCTTTCCTTCTGTGAAATGATATATTGTACATCGAAGTAGGACGAGCTCTCTCTCTCTCTCTCTCTCTCTCTCTCTCTCTCTCGTTCAATCAATGAATATGGACATACACAGACCGTAAATAATTATGTGCTTCCCAAAAGAGACTTTAAAATTATATTTTCGTTTATACATTTCCTTTTATAATATGTGTCTTTGTGTATCAACTGTTTATCATGGATTGCAAATGTGATACCCGTATTTTCACAAAGATGTATATTTCCGATCATTATTCCCTTACTTGTATATCCAAGTTTGTATATGATCATCGATAAATTTTGAATTGTGCACGCAATATATCCAACCAGATGATTAGATTCCCGATTTCTATAAACTGCAAAACCTCGACCAGACAAGCATTCAATACAGGGGAAATTTTCGACTCTGACATCTCCCCTGATTGAAGACACCCTGTTTAGCATGGGTGAAGTGTGCCACAGTCTGTATATTGGAATGACAATGTGTTGTAAAGTTCTAACGAGATACAAATGGAGTTTATCATTTTGTTTCGTAGATTTATCAGAATAAAGAGAATCTAATATTTTCGGTAAGTGCACATCTCCGATACCTGTTGAATAGACGTCCGTTTTTGATAAGGTTTTTTTGTAGCGAATATGCCATGTGCATTACATATCATGCATATGGCATGCACCTATATTTTGAAAGAATTGATATAAATGATATATTTTATGCTCTTGCTTATTCCATTCTATCAGTATGTAATTGGCAAATGATTTCTCCGCATTTATTTCATAAGAAACTGCAAATACTTGCAAGTATGCAAGAAAAGCTTTTTTTTTTTTTTTTTTTTTTTCTTTTTTTTTTTTTTGCATTTTTCTCTAAATTATCTAAACTTTCAAAATGTTGCATTGGTATACAATAAATATTTTGTAATTTTGAGCAAAGCATAATGTTTTAAAATGTGATTTTATTTGTTTCTCATTCCCTATATATTACTATCGGAGATGTGCACTGGTCGAGTCCACCTAGAAAAATCACTCAGGTGTGACAATCACATTTGGGGTATATACGAGTAGAGTAAATTAGGCTACCTGAGAGAAATATGGCGGATAAGATGAGAAATGTGTACGTATTTATTAATTCATGTCAGCTTTAAGATCAAAATCAATCATCGATAAACAACCGATTAACTTCAGATCGTTTATTATCTTAAGTTGTCAAAAAAAACTGGCTTGGATTCGTCACTTTACTCTCATTTTTGCTATTTCAGGGTAGTTTATCGAAAACGAAAGCAGGTATT
The DNA here is from genome assembly GCF_947568905.1 of Ostrea edulis. NCBI lineage: Eukaryota > Metazoa > Mollusca > Bivalvia > Ostreida > Ostreidae > Ostrea > Ostrea edulis. The sequence continues at coordinate 22,127,724 of NC_079167.1, read as the reverse complement.
TAATTGATTTTACGATATTCACTAATCAATTCAAGGAAGATTCTATTATATCTTATGGACTTCACCTCACATATGAAACAATATTAAACAACTGTTAAAGGTGCAAGCAGTAACTCTGGAGCAAGCTTAGCGGTGTTTATTGGCAAAATTTGTTACATTATAAGTATATGTAGCCAGGTGTTGGATCTTGGATCCACCTACTTGTGGTTCAGGTTGTCTTGTGTCCGTTGTGTTTGTATGTCACGTGACTGGTTAGAAATAGAGTGTATGAGAGAGAGTGTGTGTGAGTTGTGTTCACATACCTACTAAAAACCATGTTTACCTGCCCGCACCATACCTACGCACACCGTCAAGGTTGAAGCACGTAAATTACATGTATGAAGTAACATTGTACAGTGTTGTATAGGTTTATGCAGACTGGTGGTAAGATTTATCTATTATTCTGTATCTGTATGGGTACGTCGAAGCTACCAATTCTGGCTTTTCTTCGACGATGAGAGAGCTAGTGTCGGTCTTATTGACACAGACTGTAGAGGGCGGTCTTGAATGCCCCGACAGTTTTAGTGCACACTATATGGTCTTCAAGCTGGTTCCATTTGATTATGGTGTCCACAAAGAATGAAGATTTGTATTGTTTTGTGTTGGCTGTAGTTGTTTCTAAGCACTTGCTGTTGTTTTTAACTTGGTTTGAAAGAATGTTTGTGTTTACAGTCTCCGAAAGTTTTTTTTATATTAATAGCTCAGAGTTTAATGCTATATATTTGATATAAGAAATCTGTCTAAGCATAAAATTAATTTGATGACGTTTAGAGTTGGTGGACTGCATGTAAAGTATGAATGTTATGTATGTTGTACGAATGTTGTAGGGTTTTTCCCATAGGATATAATATTTAAAAACCCAAGAATTGTTCCTGATCTATCGATGGGTTACAATGGCGCCCACGTTAATTAAGTTTAAGTTAGAGCCAGTCTACAGTTCGCAATATTCGTCGTAAATCAACATACTTCGAGTGTATACCCTACTGTTACACTTCATTAGGGCCCCGCATGAAATGCGGGAAGTCCTATAGTAATCACATTATCTGTCCGTCCGTCAACACTTTCTTTGTGACACGATAACTCAAAAAGTGTTTATTGTACAGTTTTCAAATTTTGTACAGAAATTTACAGTAAGAGGAAGACGCCTATAGATTCTGGGGTCATTTCACGTTGTCTGTCTGTCTGTATGTCGTCATCTTTATTATTATGAACATTTTCTTTGTGACATGATAACTCAAACAGTTTTCATTGTACAGTTTTCAAATTTTGTACAGAAATAATTTACAATAAGAGGAAGACGTCTATAGATTTTGGGGTCACGTCACTTTGTCAGTCTGTCTGTCTGTATGTCGTCATCTTTATTATTATGAACACTTTCTTTGTGACACGATAATTCAAACAGTTTTCATTGTACAGTTTTCAAATTTTGTACAGAAATAATTTACATTAAGAGGAATACACTTTTTGGGGTCATGTTACTTTGTCTGTCTGTTTATATGTCATCATCTTTCTTATTATGACTATCTAGTTACCACTGTCTAAGGGAGGTAATTCAATTTAAATTATGATATATTGTATTGATATAGAAAATTTACAAAAAAATAACTCTACAAATTATGTATGTGTATTTTTTTTTAATGTGATATAAAAATACTTGATGTTACATGTATACTGAATTAGCACGTCATTCCCAGTCAACGACTCTCGATCGGGATCGGAATACGAAATTAAATATCGGATATCCGGTTGCAAAGTAAAACTGCTTCATGCGTCATTGAATTATGTACCAAATGCACGTTACACCTTAGAGAACTGTTCTTTTAATAAAGAAAGTCACAAAATAGACACAAAATGAGTGTACCTTATTCATTACTTTCGTCGGTGAAAATCTCAAAATGGCGTGTTTCACTGCGCTTGTTGACGGTAAGGTCCACATTTTCTATGTGAGAATTTTGATATTTGCTTATGAATTTTTTAGCGAATACATGGTATGCCTCCGCTAGGAATAATGGAAACTGTCTCACCTATGTATGTAAAGACATATTCTATAGATTTCTATTTTTAAAAATATAGAACACTTCTATCAAATGTGTTTGAAAACGCTTAGACCCCCGATGTCAGAATTTTCTTTTCCTATATAGACATCAATATGTCAGATTCATAATCCTTTTCGGATAGTATGTACGACATTTTGTACCAGTTATCCATTTTGAATCCCCTTACAATGGGATTAGTTGTACTCTGATGTGTTTGAGTGAATGAGTGTGTGCCAAACAGAAGTAATTTAAATTTGCATCTTTGACTTACTTCACTTAATTCCTTCTCTCCTCGTGGAGAATAGGGCCATGAACAAGTCCTCTCCATTTACTTCTATCCTGGGCTGATCTTGCTGCCTCTGTCCATGACCCAAAACCTAGTTCTTTCCTCTCTTTCTATTGTTCTTCTCCACGTTTCCTTCGGTCTTCCTCTCTTTCTTTTTCCTTCTGGTGTCCAACTAAGGGCTACATATGGGTGTGTTCTTTTATCCATCCGTTGCACATGTCCAATCCACTGCCATCTGCGTGTTTTTATCATAGTGCTGATCTTTGCTACTCCTGCTATCTCTCTAACTGGTACATTTGCTATTTTCATTGGCCAGTAGATCTTTAAGATTTTCCTAAGCTATTTGTGCTGGAAGGTATCTACAAGTTTTTCGTCCCCTTTTGTCATTTTCCAGGTCTCGCTGACATACAATAACACAGCTATTACGTTTGAGCTGAAGAGCTTCATTTTTGTTTTTCTGTTGAGTTGGTTATTGCTCCAGATCTTGCGTAGCTTATGGAATGCTACTCTTGCATGGCCAATTCTTCTTCTTATATCTTCATTAGTACCTCCTGTCTTGCTTACTGTTGCTCCGAGGTAAATGAACTCATCCACATCGTTTATGTTGTTCCCATTGATGGTTATTGGTGTGATGTTTGCAGCATTTAGACGCATAACTTTGGTTTTTCCTGTATTGATTTTTAAACCTGTTCTAGCTGCATATCTGTTTAGAGGGTTCAGTTTTTGTTGTATTTGATCTTTGCTGCTGGATAATAAAGCGATGTCGTCTGCAAAATCTAGATCGTCTAATTTTGTTGTCATATTCCATCTTATGCCTGAGTTGTTATCTGCAGTTGTCTTTTTCATTATCCAGTCAACTACCAGGAGGAACAAGAAGCCCGAAATGTTGCATCCTTGTTTGACACCAGATTTAACATTAAACCATTCTGTTGTACCATTTCCATCAACAACTGCGCATTCACTGTCTTCATACATTAATTTAACCATACGGATTATTTCGTCTGGTATTCCATAAGATTTCATGATCTTCCAAAGGGTTTCCCTGTGTACGCTGTCGAAGGCTTTTTCAAAATCGACGAAGCATAGATAGAGGTTGGAGTTCCATTCTATAGCTTGTTCTAGAATATTACGTAGGACAAATATCTGTTCCGTAGTGCCTCTTCCTGCCCTGAATCCAGCTTGTTCCATTCTCAAATGTCTGTCTACACCAAGTACAATTCTTTTTATTATTATTTTCCCCATTATTTTGGCAGTTGTTGCTATTAGTGTGATTCCTCTCCAATTTCCACAGTTTGTCAGGTCACCTTTCTTTGCTAACTTTATTATAAGTCCCCTTCTCCAATCTTTGTGAGCTTTTCCAGTTGTCCAGACAATGTTGTATAGTTTGTGTAGTTCCTTGACAGTTGTTTCTAAGTCTGATTTCAATATTTCTACAGTGATGTTATCTACACCTGGAGCTTTGCCTAATTTCATTTCTTTCAATGCTCTCCTTATCTCATCTTCTGTTGGTGGACCTGTTTCTATGTCTAATTCGATGGACTCCCCTGTTAGTATTTCAGCAGGATCAATAGGGTCTGGTCTATTTAACACTTCGCTGAAGTGTTCCATCCATCTTTTTCTTATATCTTCCTCTTTAGTCAAGATATTTCCTTCCTTGTTTTTTACTGCCTCAACAGTTTTTGGACGTTCGTTGCACAATAATTTGGTTACATCATATACAGTTTTCATGTTTCCGATGTTTGCTGCCTCCTGTGCCTCATTCGCTATGTCGTCTACCCATTGTCGTTTGTCTTTTCTAAAACTTCTTTTCACCTCTTTGTCTTTGTCCCCATACTTTTCTTTTAGTCTAGCTCTTAATCTCTCTGATCTTGCACTTTCTACTTTGCCCTTTAGAACTCGCCTCTCTTCTACCTTTTTCCAACTGCCCCAAAAACATCGTCAGGTTGGGATCATGGAACGTAAGAACTATGTACTCCACTGGAAAAAACGCACAAGTAATAGCAGAAATGAAGAGATACCACCTAGATATACTTGGAATAAGCGAATGCAGATGGACAGATTCTGGAAAAATCAGAACCCAGACAGGTGAAATGATACTGTATTCTGGAAGAAAAGATAACCATCACAGTAATGGAGTTGCTATTGCTATATCAAAGGAGAAAGCCAAGACATTATACGAATGGGCACCCATTAACGACCGTATCATAACTGCCAGGTTCTGGTCAAACTATATAAAAACAACATTAATACAAGTGTATGCACCTACCAATGATGCAGACGAGGAATCAAAAGATAATTTTTACGAACAACTACAGGGAGTCATAGACAACACTCCACGCCATGATATTATAATTCTAACTGGCGATATTAATGCAAAAGTAGGTAACAAACAGGAAGGAGAGGATGGAATTGTTGGAAAGTATGGTTTACACTCGGAAAGGAACGATAATGGAGAAAGATTTGCATCATTTTGTGCCATCAACAACTTGGCAATATCTTCAACAATGTTTAAACATAAAGACATACACAAGCAGACATGGACTTCACCAAATGGTGAACACAAGAACCAGATAGACCATGTAGCAGTCAATGGGCGCTTTAAAAGATCTGTATTGGATGTCAGAGCACAACGAGGTGCAGATGTCGGATCTGACCACAATTTAGTCATCACAAAAGTAATGCTTAAACTGCACAAAATAGGAAAGAAACCAATATCTTCAACAAGATTCGAGACATGCAAACTTAAGGTACCAGAAGTTCGGAAACAATTCCAAATAGAACTGAGGAATAGATTTAATGCACTCAGTGAAGACAACACCATAGGTCCCAATCCTGATGATATAGAGGAAAGATGGAACAACATTAAAACTGCATATAATGAAACTGCCATAAACGTACTTGGCTATAGAAAAAGGAAAAACCAGGAATGGATAAGCCAGGGCAGTTGGAAAAAGGTAGAAGAGAGGCGAGTTCTTAAATTTGCATCAGTCTCTCATAAATATGCTTCATGATTCCTTTTTCACAAATTTACATTTCAATGTAATTTTGAATATTATTAATTCTAATATATATACCAGCCCCAAACATTGCTATATCAAATACAGATGCCACTTTCCTCTAATAACCCTCAGCGGGGCCCTTGCTGACCGTGTCAGTTTTCTAGTTCATCATTGAAAAATAATTGGTGTTTACTACAGTGATTGAAATATGTGTGTTTGTATGCAGTGAAAATTTTGTCGTTTCCTGCCTTATTAACTGGCTGTGAATTTTAGGATCCGCTATTTCGGGATTTCCCTCGTCCCTCGTATTTATTGCGCATGTGCATGCCAATTATTACCGACTTGTGCCGAGTGATCATCGAAAGTCTATGTTGTGACGTCACATGATTCCGTCGATAGCTCGAGCTCGATTCAACCGAACTCATTGTCGTACGACGTAATCAATATCCAATATTCCGGATGTTACCCGTTCACACTAGGAACTGACAGTTTGTGATAAATTGACTTCAAATACATTGATTCTAAGTACTGGTAATTAAAATACTGCAATTTATTTGACTGTTTATTTGTTAATTTACCTGTTTAATGGGGTTATTGTGTTGTCAATGTGTTTTGTCATTGTTTATTCCATGTCATGTCATTTGTTTACATCGTGCAGATTATCATTATGTCGGCATTTGCATAGTTTATGTGGCAATTTGATCTATGTTTCATCTGCTGTTTATGCTTTATGATTAGGAATATTTTGCTAGGAAATCTACACATTAGGTTAGGAGATAGCTCACATTGCCTACATGTTTATAACAACACAGTCTGTTACTAGAAAGTCCATTCATTTTTAATTGCACTACATTAATAAACCAGTAACAATCACTGAACAGAGCAGTGAGGAAGTGAGAAAGTTCAGAACATTTTAGGAGTCATAAAGTTGAGTTTGCTGTTCTTAACTGGTTGATATTGGATTATCATTGCTGGTATATCATTGCCCATTGTGTATCACAGTGTCACACAACAGTGGTGTTGTAATTCTTGCAGGAAAAGAATTTCAAAAAGTTATTCAGCCCAACGGTCCTATCCATATTGCTTTATGGGGATTATTTTTCTTTGACATATACCCTAGACTCTCTCAGAGTTTGTATTTTACACAATTTATTCGTTTCTTTTCGAAAGAATTTTGTGTTGTGTTTTGTGTTTTACATCATATCAAATGTCAATTAGTACTTACTAGTTTTAGAGAATGTGTGAGAATTATTGTTTGCAAATGTTTGTATGTTTAGGTAGAGTGAGTAGAATTTTTTGTAGTACTGATACTCGCGAAATCGTACCGCTGTTCGTGATTTTGTCTGCGTGTTTTTGTCGTCTGCTGCAATCAGGTGTAAATATGACAGATAAAACAAAAACAGGTGAAGTTGCAAAAGGAGGTGAAGATTTAGGATCTGAGGATGCCATGATCAAGAAGTTGCTTGCAAGTGGTAAGTATGACATTCTTCTTAAGATAAGCACACCTGCTGGTGTTTAGGGAGCAAAACCCAAGGTGTTTTCTGTTGGAAGGGGTAGAGCTAAACTGTCAGATACTTTCAGTATGAATCGGACAAATAATGATGATCAGATGGTAGGACTTAGCATCAAAGGACATTCTCAAATTATTTCATCAGAAGTAATTCCCAAGATTCCCCATTCTCACGAGATGAACCACCTCAGAAAGGCGATGTAAGTTATTCAGAATGGAGATTTGAAATCAGATGTTTAAAGAGTGATCCAGAGGTAAGTTCCAGTCATTTATTACAAGCAATATGTAGATCCCTAAGAGGCACAGCTAGGAAGATGTTAATACCCTTAGGTGAAAAAGCAACTACTGGTGAAATTTTAGACAAGTTTGATGCATTGTTCTCAGATATTTCAACCAATGGTATGATTATGCAGGAGTTTTTCAATTCTTTTCAATTACCGAATGAAAATGTTATCCTTTGGCTGTAGAATTGAGTCTCTTTTGCAAACAGCTATTGACAATAATCATTTGCGTAAAGAAGCCAAGAATGATCTTTTGGGTCACAAATTTTGGACTTCATTACATTGTGAAAAACTCAAAAGCTCAAACTAGACATAAGTATGACACTATTCTAAATTATGATCAGTTGCTCAGAGAAATAAGACAAGTAGAAAAGGGAATCAGCAGTGGAGGTAAGATAAAAGAATTAAAAGTGATGTTGATGCAAGCGTAGCTAGAGAGAGAAAAGTGCCTAATCACGTGATGACAACTAGTACATATGAGACAGAGAAAAGATTGTCTGCACTAGAGAGAAAATTGGATGCAAAGAGTGAGATAGAATCTAAAATAGATGACAAGTTCAACAAGATTCTTGAGAGACTTGACCTTCACACAAGTGGAAATTCAAATTTCAAAGGGAACAATGATAAAGGTAGAGGATACAAAGGTAATGGTAAACAGAAAAATTCAGGTAATAGATTTGCAAAGCAGAATGAGTCAAAAGTTGGTGAATGTAAGGTGAAGATAACGAACAGTGATCAATCTCATAACTCCTACAAGCAATACAAAATAGATAGTTGGGCAAACACGGACCCCTGGACACACCAGAGGTGGGATCAGGTGCCTAGGAGGAGTAAGAATCCCCTGTTGACCGGTCACACCCGCCGTGAGCCCCATATCCTGATCAGGTAAACGGAGTTATCCGCAGTCAAATCAGTGTGCCAAGAACGGCTTAACAATCGGTATGAAACACGTCAGACAGCATTTGACCCAATGCGAGGTTGTACTGACGAACTAGATCGTTATAACGACCATAGAATGTGCGAAATGCTGACTTCAATCGAGAGTGTTGAAATCCCTGTACCATCAACTTGTTTGTCAGTAGCTTACCTCGATTTAAAAACTGACTATACCCAGAACAAGCTCTTGCATATCGAATCAGTTGAGATATATAAACACCATATGCAGGTGATAATGGAATATTGCTACATAAATGTGGGAAGTTGACGATGGAGAAGTTGAAATCATCCCGTTTGTTATACAGTTGAGTTGTCGGTTTGCCGTTAATGTCAACTTTCAATAAAAATATCTAAGTATGAAGCAGAAGTGGACGACTCTGTGGTGTCCTTTATTTCGAGCTCACAGGGATATATCAAATCGACATATGAATGAAAGCTATCATTGTTAATAGACAAAACGTCATCGATATATCTAAATGTCGAAGTGAAGGTCACAGCGAGAGATTTTTTCTTCTCACGTAGAAGTTTTTGAATAAATTCTGCTTCATATGAATATAAAAACAGGTCAGCTAACAAAGGAGCACAATTCGTGCCCATGGGAATTCCAACAGACTGTTGGAAGACCTGATCACCAAAGACCACGAAGATATTGTCAATGAGGAACTCTAGCATATTTTTTATTTCAACTTCAGAGTACTTGTGCGTGGTTTAACAAAGTAAGTTTTTGAATGACTGATCACTAGATATGAAGATTTCCGTTTTCCGTTTTTGTTGAAGAAGCAACTGTCTATGATGTCAAAAAGTTAGTTGTCAATTAGTTGGTGAAAGTAACAAAAGTGTCGTTATGATTCAAGATCAGATTATGTTAGCACTTATAGACAGTGGGTCTATGGTCAGTACTATATCACTGTCAGGTTACAAAACTTTGATTGACAAACCAGAGTTAAGAGACATTAGTTCACTTGAAGTGTCTGTAGCAGGTGGTTCTGTGTTACCATACCTAGGATACATAGAATGTTTTGTTAGCATACCATTACTTTGTGAACAAGAGCTGCATGCACCTATGTTAGTTGTGCCAGACAATGACTTCAATATGCAATGCCCTGTCATTTTGGGAACAAATGTGATAAGATTTGACAAAGATTTTGTTTCAGATGTTGAAGATGTTCCTCAAGCTTGAAAGCTAGCAGTTAACAGCATGAAAGGATCCTACAGGGTGCGGTCATTGAACAAAAAGCCTGTTGTTGTGGAGCCATACCAATCCTATGTAGTACAAGATCTGGTTAGAGGTGTTCAGGGTGAAGATACACAGTTCATTACTGAAAATTTTGACAATGAGGCAAACTTCATTGTTTGTCCTAGAGTAGTCAAGGTAGATACGAAGACTAGCAGTTGTAGAATTCAAGTGAAAATATGCAATATCACTGCTAAGACTATTTCTATAAGACCTAAGTCAGAGGTGTGTCAGGTTAAGATAGTGGACAACTTAGTATCTCAGAGGTCTTCTCGTAGCACTGTAAATACTAAGCACAATTTGTCAGATTTACCAAATGTTCAAATTGATAAGAAAAACTTAACTACAGAACAGGATGAGCTTTTCTCAGATATTTTATGCAAATTGAGTCATGTCTTCTCCAAAAATGCTAATGACATAGGTAAAACAGACCTAGTAGAGCCTATTAGAGGATGATAGACCCTTTAAGCAACCATATCGCAAGTCCTGTCTGTAAAGTCCAAACAATACCTGGACTCATCGGTGAACAGAACTTGAACCCAATCGTTCTGTGTCCAAGTGACATGATCTTCAGCCCAGTCCAATCGCTCCCGCCGGTGTCCAACAGTCAGAGGGACTCGAACACATGCCCTTCTCGAGTTGAGACCTGCATTGTGAAACCGATTCCGTATCGTCTGAGTGGACACATTCACCCCCGAGGCGTTCAGGAGGTCGTTACGTAGGCTGGTTGCTGTCCAGAAGGGATAGCGTCGTGCCTGAAGAGCCACAAAATGGTCTTGGCGTTGGGTTGTCGACCTCTGACGACCACCCCCATGTCGGTGTGCTGCTGTACCAAAAGTTTGCTGTCGGTTCCAGGCCCTGTTTACAACGCTCTGACTGACGTTTAGTGCATTTGCAACGTCACGTTGTGAATACCCAGCGTCAAGCATTCCAATACATCTGCCCAGTTGTTCTGTCGTCAGGCGACGCCTTACACGTTGAGGGGGCATTGTGTTGATAAATATATATATATATATATATATATATATACTACTACTACTTTCAAATTGCTGGATACCGATAAGTTGACGTGTAAGATGTGTTTCAGTTGTACCTCAAATTAAGGAGGCTCTTGTGTATGGTGGTCCGGTGGTCAACGAATCCTCACCGTTCACTTTTTTCTGCTCTGTAAGCAGCTCCACTGCGACAAACATTTCTATCATGAATCTAAATACCAGTGAGATGGTCACCTCTGTCTTCAACAAATCATTGCTAAATCATACAGAAGAGTCGGCGAGGTGTTCTCACACAGCATCTTACATTTGTATAGCTGAAAATGCTGTTGGAAAATCAGAATCTTCTCCAATACAAATATTCGTTAACTGTGAGCCTAGATCACGGAATGGACTAAGCTACTATGACGTCATAATGGATATAAATAGTACATTGGATATAACAGCAGTATTGGAAGCTTTTCCACGCCCATCCTTTGCCTGGACTTTCCGTCATACAAGCACTGGACCCCAAATCCCTGTATCAGCTGATTTCAAAATGACAGTAACCAACTTAAACGCTAGCACATTTTTGGTTAGATTGCAGAGGGATTTCATCTCGAGAGAGTTGCTTGGTTATTATACAGTCAAAGCAAAGAATGAAATGGGATTTTTCACAACAGTCTTCTATGTAAATCAACAAGGTACATGTATGCCTTTATATAGTGCTCTTTGGCTAACTATGAAATCCTTTATTGTTTCTGAAAACAACCCAGTGTAATGTTCAGTTCTGTTCACAATTTGAAGGTGAACCACAGGCACCAGTGAATATATCCATAATCTGTATGACGCCAGGATCTGCTTTTGTGAGTTGGATCCCTGGATTTGATGGAGGAAGTGCACAAACATTTGTTGTATCATACGAACAGCAAACCGGGAAACTGTTCAATACCTCAACGGTCTCAGAATTCAGTGTATTCCTTCCAAATTTGTTAAACAGCGAAACGTACTTGTTTCGAGTTGTTGCTATGAATAAACATGGGGAATCTTTTTCGGCTGACCATAATTGTTACGTGAAAGGTGAGAATGTGCTTATTTCATTATCAAATCAATTTTTATTATGTCGTTAACAGATTTTTAAGTAATTTCTGATACCTTTCAGGTCAACCTGAAGAAAATTCAGGTAAGGATGATTAGTCACTACTGCGACATGTTAGAATAATTAAAAGTGTTGCAGGCAAGGGTACTTAGAATACTAAAGTTACTAATGGGACAGGTAAAGACATTTAGACTGCTAAAGTTATTCCAGTTAATTTAGTGTTTCATACAGGTTAGTGTTACATACCTACATTCTATAAGAGAAATAAAATTCTGCTTTCAGACAGTGGCACGTCGGTCCCTATCCTAGGGTCGTTGTTTGGAATTTTCTTCTGTCTATGTGCAGGACTCCTGACCTATATATTTGTCGACAAAATTCGCAACATATGCAGTGAGTGTTTTTGTCATTTCTGTTATATTTTAACCATTTTACTGTAGTATATTATCAATTATGAATACCTTATTTATGTCTCTTTCTGTTTCAGGTGAAACCTGTTCTTGGAAAACTGAGTAAGAGCAGATAAAATTATATGAATGCTATTCGTAGTCTCAAAATGTATAATTTCTTTGCTTTTGTTATCAGTTTTTATTTATATATTTTTATTACAAACCATTGTTGGGATTATCTGTATTTCATATTTAGAAATTGAAATGTTTAAACATAACAATCGATTTGAAGACGATCGATCTGACAATTATCTTTGATTAGTCCTGTGTATTTCAGCCAGAATGAAGATTACGTCATGCATGACGTTACGAGAGCGGATGAGCACCACTATCAGGGCATCGCCACTGAACAGGGTAGGTTGAATCGTTCTCTCCGTAAGATGGCTATTTTTACATTTTAAAGATACTCATTTCGTTAAAACTGTCTACATAGTTACAGTCTTACTGTTGTGTATATGAAACTATAACACAGTTAACATGACTGGACAAAGGGTTCCTCTCTTCTCTCTCTTGAAATTTGTCATTCTACCTTATTAGAAAGTTATTACATTAGATGTCAAATCATATCATGAAGTTACACCTAATCATTCCTTCTATTAAATTATTCAATATAGTTCTTAGTAGAATATACTGCAATTGATTTTTCCCGAATATTACCAACGTGCGAGATGGTTTCTGAAGAATGATACAGAGAATGTCTGAAAGTCCTCCGTGCAAGTTTTGTCATCATACATATAAAATGTTTATTCTGGAATTCAATCAGAAATAAAATATTAAGATCATGTACTCTACAAAGAGGGGTACGTTATCGCTACAAAGTGGAGATAACTCCGGGAATCTGTTGCTCAACGTTTTACATGTTGAATGTTTACGAAGATTTAAAATATTCTTTTTCTACGTACAATGTTTACTTATAACAAAGTGATCTTATTACAAAAGGATATTGAAAAAATTACAATGTTTCCAAACTTTGATCTAGTTAAAGAAACATGCCACAATCCTGTGATTTGTTTTCCGTTTTCTGTTTGATGATAAATACATAATTTGATGTATTTTAAAACTACTTTTCTCTTTTTATATTCATTGATGCAAACTGAATGTATTTTATTCAATGCATGTTAATGATGACGATAATGATCCTCTCCTCTGATGTCAATAGAATCCCACAGGCAGAAAGAGCAAAGGTGAGCCCTGTTCTACGTTTTGTGGGAATATTGTTTACGTTTAACATATGGGAATCAATTTATCCAAGCACAGCGATATTTTTTCGTAGCTCACAGTATTCCGATGCGGATAATAGCGGGAATAGGGATGTTTACGACAAAGTTGAAGACATCAAAACAGGTATCATTTTGTTAGGCTTAGATTTTATTCTTAACTACCCTTCTACTTTTACACTACGTACGTCATAATATCATTAGTTACATGGTTTATAGTTGACCTACAATGTTTATACATGGTCGGTAAATTCTATATGGGGCGAGAGCTAAGCTCGAATCTCATATGAAATTTACTGACTATGTATAAACCATACTAGGTCAACTACAAACCATGTAACGAATATATCTTACCGACTGCCTTTTTTCAAATAGCATAAATGTATGAGAAATAAAATATGCTTGATTATGAACAATCGTGCAGGGATTCACTGTGATCTGAAACAACTATGACGTCACACACACGTGACTTGAAAAACTCCGTTGCTTACGTATTTGCACTCAATGATTCGCCTAGTGTCCGCATTCAGTTTTAACATTTGGAAATTTGTTTCTTCGACCGAAGTTTTCGGCTGTGTTACTGATCAGTCAGCTACTTTAAAACCAAAGTAAGTGTGACAAAGGAAATGACTCGTCTACTAATCGTGTATATAAAACCTAATGGTTTCATTGACGGTGTGTGGAATATACATGGTCTTCACGTGATCGGTGTAAACCAATGATAATACTACAAATTTGCAGGAGGTAAGATACTTAGATTTCCAATGCAATGTTTTACCTTCCATGATATTTATATTTCCAATATTTTTACTTTCGATATCTTTACCAATTGAAATGATAGCCATTTCCACATGATCGTATGGATTTTGATAAAATATAGTACGACTATTCTGATGCTATATATGCGTTTCATACAGTATTCTGGCGTAAAGCGTCGCAGTCCATACCCTCATGTATTTTTTTAAAATGAAATTTATTTCTTAAATGGCACTGACAGGAAAAGGTATTCATTACCCAGCATGCATTATTATCTAAAGCATTGATTTTTTTTTCAAACATTACATGAAAATGGAAATAATAATATTTGAGTGGACAATGGAACATATAATTGGTATACAATGTATATTCCAAAGTGGGTACATAGGTTTGAGAAAGTAGTATATACATGTATACATCATCATTATTTGGAAGAGCGTATTGGGTACAGGCTTTTCTATCGTACGCAAACCCTTTTTAACCATGCTGTGTAAACTAATCAAGAATATTCATAATCACTTAAAGATTCATTATTAAACTAAATATTCCTGGACTCAGCGTTCCAATTATTAAAGCAATACTTTTGTTTTTAAGGGGAATATTCCAATGTGCTTGGCTGAGTAGCCGATCCTGTTGTGAACAATTATCAACGCCCGAACCTTTTCCTCATGTTAATGAAAGGGTTGTTTTTACGAGAAATGAGAGAGAGAGAGAGAGAGAGAGAGAGAGAGAGAGAGAAATCTCTCATAATGATCTCCATACAAGATCTACATAACAACTGAAGAAATAAAATCATTCGTCTCATAAGTGTTGAAAGACAATCAAATGAACTATTTTTTATCTCGTGAATTTTCCCAGATATGACACGATGTGAAGCATGCTGCTATATGTAGTTTGTCAGTTTTGATGCAAATTACAGAGGAGTAAAGTATGAAATATAAATGTTAGTTTTTTATAGGACCAAAAAAATCAAAACGCACTGTATATGATTTTCATAATTTATTACATGAACGATGTTGAATGAGCAAAGATAATATGTCCGCATGCAATCAACATGACTGATTGATGGAGGATCAAACTTGTAACAATCGGAAGATTGTAAGAACCGATTGAAATAATGAATAGAAATGATATCTAAAAGTTATGAATCATTTACTAAATAAATTGATGAATTATATAGAAATGATATTGATGATATGATATATCATATCAAAGCTATGAAAGGTGAAGATAACGAACAATGATCAATCTCATAAGTCCTATAAGCAATATCAAATAGATAGTTGGGCAAACACGGACCCTGGGCACACCAGGGGTGGGATCAGGTGTCGGTAACGGGACGTTTCTCCCCTAAAGACGTTTCGTACTAAGACGATTCGCCCCTATTTGCGGTGCGAAACGTCCCATGCATTTTCCAATTACTTTGGTTATTATCTCTAAGAAGTTTTGTCTGATTACATTTGATGTTAATATATATAGTCCATGCTAGTCCATGTAGGCCGAATTTCCTCAATCAAATTAGATCTTGATTTTAATTAGTACTTGAGTGTAATTGAAGTTTCCTTTTGATATAAACATTCATATTTAATGATATACAAGATTTGTATAATACTGCGATGTTTTACATTTTCACTTACCTGACATCTTTGCTATCTCTGCTATGTACAGATTGAAGAGATTATTTTTATTTTTGTAGTATATAAACGGAATCTCATAATTGAAAGGAGTCTCTTCATTATATTCTCCGTGGAAATGACATCTGGAGCATCTCCAAATTAATATTGATCCCGACAAACGCAAATTATAGATGCAATTAACTTAATATTTGAAGTGGTACCGCCATCTTGTCTTTAATATCGCTTAGATCACTTACCTAGTTTGTTGAGAGTGTTAATCCCTATAAATATAATTCCACATGTTTGATTATTTCTATAACATAGACTATTAACTTATTTTTTAATCAATATGGATATTTCTAAACATTAATCTACAAAATCATGTAAGTTTAATATCTTTTTAACGTGTAAGTGCGAATCGTCCTAGGGCGAAACGTCTCGTATTCCAGGTGTTAAGGAGGAGTAAGCATCCCCTGTCGACCGGTCACACCCGCCGTGAGCCCTACATCTTGATCAGGTTAACGGAGTTATCTGTTGTCAAAATTAGTGTGCCAATAACGGCCTAACAATCGGTACGAAACAAGTCAGACAACATATGACCCAATGATAGGTTGTATTGGCAAACTAGATGATTGTAACGACCACAGAATTTGTGAAATGCTGACTTTAAACGAGACTGTTGAAACCCCTGCACCATCAACTTGTTTATCAGTAGCCTGCTTCGATCTAAAAACTTATTATACGCAGAACAAGCTCTTGCGTATCGAATCAGTTGAGAGATTTAAACAACATATACAGGTGATAATGGAATATTGCTTCATAGATATGGGACGTTGACGATGGAGAAGCTTAAATCATCTCGTTTGTCATAAAGTAGAGTTGTTAGTTTGCCGTTAATATCTAAGTACGGAGCGGATGTGGGGAAATTTATGGTGTGTCTTTATCTCGATTTCACAGGGATATATTGAATTGCTCTGAAATAATGTATTTAATGAATTGTAAAGTGTTGAGGAACTGTCTCCCTATTTACGGTAATACTTTCTATTATCTTAACAAAGACACAAAGTATTGGATTCATCCATAGATTTAGATATTTTTATACAGAAAGTTATACTTGTATTCAGTATGTTGAAACTACACTAAGCGATCATTCGATGGTCGTGATGTACTTGAATAATACTGTTTGTGAAAGAGGACCAGGGTTGTGGATACATAATAATTTGCTATTGAATGATGATACATATAAAACAAAAATCATAGAAATTATTGAAAGAGAAAAAAATTGTATATTATATGAAAATTCAATGTTGGTGTGGTGGGATAATTTGAAATACAAGCTCAAAAAGTTTTCTCAAAGTTTTAGCAAAACTAGAGCCAGGGAACGAAATAAAGAATATTATGGTTTACAAAACAAAATGCAAAGAATTTCACAAAATTTAGCAAATGGAGTACAAGTTGATATTGAAAAATATGAAGCAATCAAACAAGAATTGTCAGATTTTGAAAATGAAAAGTGTCAGGGTGCAATACTTAGATCAAAAGCACAGTGGGCAAATGAATCAGATAAATGCACGAAATATTTTTTGAATTTAGAAAAACGAAGACAAGAATCAAATTCAGTAAAAGAATTGTTGAGTGACACAGAAGAAATAAAGAAGGATATTGATTCAATTTTAGAAATAGAGTACAATTTCTATTCTAACTTATATTCATCAGTGCGAATTGACTCTGAAAGTAAGGCACAGTTTTTGTCATATGTGAATAGAAAAATTGAAGAAAATGATAAGGAAATGTGTGAAAGGGATATTAACAAAGAAGAAATTGAAACTGCAATCAAGGAAATGGCTAATAATAAAAGCCCAGGATCTGATGGGTTGACTGTTGAATTTTATAAAATGTTTTTACCACAATTAAGAGATATTCTACTCAATTTATTTAAAGAAATTAACAGAAAACAAACGATGTCTAACTCTATGAAAATGGGTGTTATTACGTTGTTATACAAGAAGAAAGGAGATAAGAAATTGTTGAAAAACTGGAGGCCTATAAGCCTGTTAAATGTAGATTATAAGATAATAGCAAGAGTTATGGCAAATAGACTGAAACAGGTATTACCAAATATTGTGTCTGAAACACAGACTTGTTGTATAATAGGAAGAGATATTGCAGATACTCTAGTTAGCATTAGAGATGTGATTGATATGGTAGAGATAGATAATTTAGAGGGTTATGTGGTTAAAATTGATCAGGAAAAAGCTTTTGATAGAGTGAGTCATGAGTATTTACTTGATGTATTAGAAGTATTTGGTTTTGGAACCCAATTTAGAAAATGGGTACATATATTTTATACGGATATATACAGTAGTGTAAAGTGTAATGGACATTTAACAAAATATTTTCCTATTAAAAATTCTGTTAGACAAGGTTGCCCAATATCTGCATTATTATATGTTTTATCAGCAGAACCTCTGAATTATGTCATGAAACAAAATACAGTAATAAGAGGCATTCCAATACCAATGTCAGAAAAGAATGGGTTGATGTTTCAACATGCTGATGATACTACAATGACAGTGTGTGACAAAAATTCTGTTTTTGAAGTTTTCAAAGTATTTGACATGTATGAAAAAGCATCTGGTGCCAAAATAAACATTCACAAGTCTGAAATAATGTGTATAGGAACTGGTAGAAGTTTTGAACAGGAAAAGATATCATTGAGTGTTTCTGAGACAAGTGTCATGAAAATTCTTGGTATTTATTTTGGCAAAAATGGAGTAGAGTGTGAAAATTTAAATTGGAGAGACAAAGTTAGAAACATTAAGCAAACTCTTAATTTATGGAGACAGAGATCCTTAGCAGTTCAAGGTAGAGCCACTTTAATTAATACCTTGTTCATGTCTAAATTATGGTACTCATTGTCAGTTATATCGATTCCACAATGGGCTAGAGATAGTATTCAAAAGGAGTGTACCAATTTTTTATGGAATTTTGGCTCACACTTGGTATCTTATAAAACAATAATTGGTGAAAAACACAATGGTGGTTTGAAAATAGCTGATATCTATCTAAAAATGTTATCATTTAGACTAAAGTTTCTTGCAAAGCACTTTTGTTGTAATAAAGATTTTCTGTGGAAACATATTTTTAGATATTTCCTATCAAAGATTCAAAATTTAGGAGCAGGAATGGAGATATTTTTACTACAGTTTAAGAAAACAGATTTAGAGGGTCTACCACAGTTTTACAATGAATTATTTTGTGCATGGTATGCCATAAAAGATTATATCATTGTTACAGAAAAAGAAAATGATGTTTTTAATTATTGTCTGTTTTTTAATCCGAAAGTACAAAGAAGAAACAAAATGTTGAATTGGAAAGATTTTATTAGTGCTAGTATTACACATGTCAAGGATATTTCATATGAAGTAATTCCGGGATTTTTACCAATATCATGTATTGTGGAGATTTTTCAAGAACAAAATTCAGAGGTAAATGTCTCACTGATTACAAAAAATTATAAGGATTTGTTATTATCTATTCCAGAAGAATGGAAAAATTATGTTCATGAAAATGAGTACAAAAGAACATGCTTTCAGCCAAATTTTGATATTTCATATAGAGATCAAAGGATAGTGTTCCAATCCGGTACAGTACAAATATTTTATAATTTGTTAGTTCAAAAAATGTTTCAAGAACCGGTGTCAAATATTTATTGGCGAGATAAACTTGATATGAATGATAAATCATCCATTGAAAAGCGATGGGAAACGGTATGGGTGTTATACAAAACACCAGATATTACTGAACTGGATTTCAAAATTTTTCACAATATTATATTTACATATGAGAAACTTTTTAAGATGGGGAAGTCTGATTCTAAAATATGTCCAATTTGTATGCTAGAATGCGAGGATATAATGCATTTATTTATTAGATGTAAAGAGTTGGCTGAATTTAAGAACAATTTTGTTATTTATCATCTTGAATCGTTATTGAAAGATTGTGAAAGTGATGTTTTTAACAGATTAAACTTTGAAGAAATATTCATGACAGCATTACATAAGGGTATCAAAAACGTGAATGTATTTTTTGTAAATTATTTTATATCAGTATGCAGATTTTGTATTTATAGAAGAAGACAGATTTTTTTGCAAAGTGAAAAAAAAATAGATATTGAAAGGCTTTGTAGATATACATTGAGACATTACATTTCATATAACCATTATCAATTGACTGTTTTAGAAAAGAAAATGAACCTGTTTAAAAAGTTTTTCTTACATAGAAATCCTCTATTGAAAGAAACAGAGGGAATATTATTGTTCATATTTTAGATACAAAGTGTTTTAAATGTGATTGTAACTGATGATTAGTCTGTGATATCTGTTTAAATGTTAATCAATAAAAGAGAAGGAAAAAAAAGAGCATCGCGCTCAAAATCACACGGCCTCTCACCTCTGTCGGCGCTGATTCGAATCCCGCTCGTGCCGGTAAGTGAGAAAGTTTCCCAGTTTACTTTCGGAATGTCGGTGGTCTCTTCTCAGGTACATTGTTTCTGGGTTCTCTTTTCCACCAACAAAAAACTGGGCGCCACCAGATAACTGAAAAATTGTTGAATGTGGCGGAAAACAGCAAAACAAAAAACTGATTTCCGACAAAACAACACATATGATTTTAAAGTTTTTGGACATACATGTATTTATCACAGGCACTCGACGTTTTAAATATCTATAATAAAAAAAATTGTCTTCCTGTAAACATAATATTGACAAGGTATACCACGCCGCCATCTTGGTTTTCGTTTTTACCAGCTGCATCGCTTGAAAATTTCGGCGAAAAGTTCGATATAATGCAATAATTAGAACCCTACCGTTTTTAGAAGCAACTCTGTCAAGGTCTTACCTGTCTCATCGTCATGGTGAACTGGAAATAAAGTCCATTTATCGGCTATAATCAACCGTCAAACATCGTCTACTGCTTCTCAAATGCGAGAAATCGCTGAAAGGTGGACGTACGTAGACATAATTTTGGGATAGCCCTTTTTTCATTGGTCGATAAAATTAAAAATAGTAAATATTATAATTAGCAGTAAATATGTTCTAGTCAGCGAGATAATAGATCTTGAACACTATTCTATTAATACATACTTTATTTATTTTTTTAAACGTTAAACATGATAACTTCACTTATTCATGCATTCGTTTCTGTTGAAAGTAAATTTCATAACGTAATAAGAAAACTTCAAAATTGAATTCACACACACACGCACGCGCCCCTACACGTGGGTATACTCTCAAACGTACACAGTAACATTTATACATCCAAATGTCCTGTCCTGCTTATCTGTAAATTTTCAGTGTTGTCACAATAGGGTGAAATGACGTGGGTTGGAGTCGAAGCGGGGGGGGGGGGGGGGGGGGGTCATGAACATTTCCAATGTTATTTGGTAATGTGATAGATTTACTAAATTTCCCGTGCCAGCCTGTCCCGAAACCACACAATTGTGCCGAGTTTTATTGTTTGCAGGACTGCAACTACCCTGCATTCAGTGCCCCCCCCCCCCCCCCCCGCACAAGCGTCAGTGGGTACATTAGCAAGGGAATTCTCATTTGCATAATGATGTCAACTTCCGTCCCTAGATCAGGAGTTATCGCATTTTGAGGAGCAGTAGACGATAGTTGATGCTTGATTATATCTGATCAATGGACATTATTTCGAGTTTTCCATAACGATGCGAGAGGTAAGACCTTGACAGAGTTGCTTCTAAACGGTAGGGTTCTAATTATTGTATTATATCGAACTTTTCGCCGAAATTTTCAAGCGATGCAGCTGGTAAAAACGAAAACCAAGATGGCGGCGTGGTATACCTTGTCAATATTATGTTTACAGGAAGACAATTTTTTTTATTATAGATATTTAAAACGTCGAGTGCCTGTGGTATTTATGTAATAAAGAGGATGATAATTTGAGAAAGTTTCCCAGTTTACTTTCGGAAGGTCGGTGGTCTTTTCCCAGGTAGATTGTATCTGGGTTCTCTCTTCCACCAATAAAAACTGGGCGCCACCATATAACTGAAAAATTGTTGAGTGTGGCGGAAAACATCAAAAACAAACAAACAAACTTGTAATCAGATCAAAATTATCAATACTATTATTTGATTTTGAAAAAGTCCACGTAACCACTGACGGTTCTTGTCGTGCTATAGATCGAAGAGAGCATTTAGTCGATGTTGGGGTCTGTAAACTGTTTTTGGACCCTAGGAATAATTTGCATTGGTGTGTATATTTATATTTGCAAGTAACTTCGTGCTATTTCAGTAGTTTGTGCTACAAAAATGATTTTTGTTATTGACTATTCCCGCAATGAGTTGGGGACCCAGATTAAGAATAGGTCCTTAGTAACCCTTGCTTGTCGTAAGAGACGATTAAATGGGGTGGTCATTTGGATAGATTGCAAAAACCGAGACCTCGTGTCACAGCAGGTGTGGCACGATCCAGATCCCTCCCTGCTCAAAGGCCATAAGCGCCGTGCGTAGGCCAAAATTTTGCATCCCTTCACTGGCAATAGTGACGTCTCCATATGCAATGAGTAAATCTAAGATGAAAGGTGAGAAATCTTCACAGGTACGAACTCCTGGTTTAATGTATCTGCCCTTAGTAGTCACTGGTGTGTTAAGCTACATGTCTGTAATTAACACCAGCCTACAGACAATAACGGCAAATATGGACTATTTCAATACAATACAAGAATCGGTAAATAACAGGCAGAAAGAGTTGTGAAATGAAGATGGTCTGGATGATAGAATAAGATATATCGTTCAACAACATAAAGACAAACAGTTTGTAATCGAATTTATAATATTGGAAAACGTTACTCTCCGCAAGGAACTTCAACTCTTAAATGTAAAATGAAGTGTCCTTGCTGAATTAAGTTTAGTGATAGATAACAATTATATAGCATTGAAAGCGTGTCACGGTCACAAACTTACCATTGCAATGTACATAATTCTTCACATTTTAAAATACTTTGTAATACGCCGGTTTCGAGATAAGTCCGAGTTATTTCCCTTTGGAGAACTCTCGTACTTAGTAAGGTGCAAAACAACTTGTTTACACGCGGGAGTGGGACATATATTCATCACTGCATAAGTGAATCTGCGCAGTAAGTTTATCATACGCAGTTTCATCACCTAATTTCGACTGGTACACAAACTAAGTAAATGATAAGTATTCAAGAAGTAATTAAATACTTGGAATTCTTATTATATCACGTTATTTTGTTGCTCCTACCTATCATATCCAGGACATTGTTTGGAAATATGGCATTGTATTTATGTTTCCACTTTAGTAAAACATTTCTTTTGATGGTATTTTATATTTCCTACATCAAGTATTTAAAAAGAAGTCTGTCATTATAAATTTCATCATCTTTCTCGTTGCCTGTAGTACCACTCTGTCCCACCTAAGCATTCAAAGTTCCACTAAATGCACCTCCTACATAGGAGAGGTCTAATCTCGAAACTGGCGTATTATGTCATTCAGTAGGTAATATTAGATATAGGCTAGACTGCAAGTGGAGTTTTATTATAATGCAAGATGGCACATTTCATTAAATTCTGCAATAAACTGCCATTTTTAAATGAAAATAATTAATTTGAATAATTGAAGTATATGCATTCACATTATCTTCATTTGCTCATGCTTGGAACTATCCCTTTGAACGTAAAACGTTTTGCAAATTATACCCACCAGATTTATGTGCAAATGTCAATTCATATTAGCTTGATACAGAATCTACAATACACGTTTTATGATATATAGCCTATGGGAATCGAAACCTGACACTTAAAGGTCATATGAAACGATTTCTAATGGTCATATTTTACTTTTTAACCCAAAAGATTGGTATGAATGAAGGTGAATTTGCGGATAAAAATTTGTATGATAAGAAATTAAGCCGTAAACTCATACATTGGATGAATTTGTTACGGGCTTATCGTTCGTGACTGCGTGTGTTTGTGACTAACAAAGAGACCTACCGATGTTAGCAACGCAATGAAAATAGTGTAGCTGTCACCATTTTGTTTAGCGAAATATTTCATTGATTTAATGAATATGAACAACTGTCTTTTTTTCTGACGAACTGTCTGAATTCGTGGTATCAAAATATCAGTTGGAACCAGCCAGGAAGAATGCACGACAGGCGAATATGATCTTGTAATCTTGGAGATTACGGATCAAGACCCCTAGCCAATCAGACATTAAAGTTTAACGGTTATTCTCAAAATGATAAAAAAAAAAAAAAAACGTCGGTGCAATTCATCTATGATTAATCGTAATAAATGTCTAAAAATTGTAACAGCAATGTCATTTTCCTTTTCGTACAAAAAACCACAAATGTAGTTAATGTGGGTATATGGTAGCTTTTAGAAATGTGGCAACTGCATCATGGGTGTCATTTGTTGTACTCACGCACAGTTCTTCATAACCAGCTGTTTCCTCGTGTACCCACAATGTTCACAAATCTTTGGGATTTGAACAGGGTGTTTTCATTTAGCATTTTATGTACCCGCTGAACTATCTTTTTAATAAACACGTTCAGTATATAGTATATGGAATATATGTTATAATTTCTGAATAATACTTCTTTGGGACATGAGTGTGAAAGATATAGATAACGAACAGTGATAAATTTCATAACTCCTATAAGGAATACAAAATAGAGAGTTGGGAAAACAGGGATCCCTGGATATACCAGAGGTGGGATCAGGTGCTTAGGAGGAGTAAATATTCCATGTCGACCGGTCAAACCCGCCCTAAGACCTATATCTTGATCAGGTAAACGGGGTAATCCATAGTCAAAAGCAGTGTACCAAGAACGCCCTAACAATCGGTATGAAACACGTCAGACAGCATTTGACCCAAAGCTAGGTTCTATTGTCAAACGGAGAAGACGGAGAAGCTTAAATCTGTCATACAGTTGAGGTATTAGTTTGTCGTTAATATTTATTTTCAACCGAATATTTAAGTACGAAACATGTGTGGAGGACTCTGTTGTATCTTTTAAATCGAGTTCACTCATATGTCGATTCGATATATCCCTGTGAACTCGAAATAAAAGATACCACAAAATCCTCCACATCTGCTTTGTGAATGGTGAAGATAACGTGATCAATCTATTTATAGTTAGATATTTTATCGAAAATGAACGGCAACCTAGTAACTTTATGGCAAAGGGGATAATTTCAGTTTCTCCACCATGAACTTCCCATATTCATATAGCAATACTCCATTATCACCCGCATATGGAGTTTATATCTCTCAACTGATTCGATACGCAAGAGCTTGTTCTGCGTATGGTCAGTTTTGAAATCGAGGCAAGCTACAGACAAACAGGTTGATGGTACAGGGGTTTCAACAGTATCTTTTAAAGTCAGCATGTCGCAAATTCTATGGTCGTTATATTGATCAGTTTGCCAATACAACATATAATTCGGTCAAATTCTGTCTGATGTGTTTCACCATCGTCAACTTCCCATATTTATGTAGCAATATTCCATCATCACCTGCATATGGTGTTTATATATATATCTCAACTGGTTCGATATGCAAGAGCTTGTTCTGCGTATAGTCAGTTTTTAAATCGAAGTAAGTTACTGACAAACAAGTTGATGGTACAGGGATTTCAACAGTCTCGATTGAAGTCAGCATTTCGCAAATTCTATGGTCGTTATAACGATTTACTTCGTCAGTACAACCTCGCATTGGGTCAAATGCTGTCTGACGTGTTTCATACCGATTGTTAAGCCGTTCTTGGCACATTGATTTCGACTGCGGATAACTCCGTTTACCTGATCAGGATATAGGGCTCACAGTGGGTGTGACCGGTCAACAGGGGATGCTTACTCCTCTTAGGCACCTGATCCCACCTCTGGTGTGTCCAGGGGTCCGTGTTTGCCCAACTATCTATTTTGTATTGCTTGTAGGAGTTATGAGATTGATCACTGTTCGTTATCTTCACCTTACATTTAACCATCGAGTTTGTATCTCTGCTGGTGGACAGTCTGTCCCCGAGGATACTTGTCGTTCGATATATGTTCCTTCATGAATATACACAATAACGAAACAATACTGGCTGACTTGTCGCCCAGTATAAAAAGGTGTCACTCTGTGGAGTCTATAAGGGACACAGGCTCCTACAGATCGGTTGGTGTCCCTCGGATTATCCTTCGAGATATCAAAGATTTGTCGTATGTACAATCGTCAGATTGTCAGCTGTGGTACAGAAACCAAAATTCTTATACCCAAATTAAAGACTGTTATGTTCCTTTAAGAGATATATTTGATAATTCCTTTTCAGACCCCATGTGTTCAACCTCAAAATGTTCTGCAAAAAATTGCAAAACTTGTGATATACTGATCACTAAAAATTCATTTAGTAGTAAGCTAACTGGACGTAGTTTCTGTACCAAAACCTTTGATAATCTGACTTGTAAATCTTCTAACGTTGTTTACGCCATTGAGTGTAACCTGTGTGGCTTAATTTATGTGGGAAAAACCAAGGGTTCACTTAATAAAAGGATATCGGGGCACAGATTTCAAATTAATAATGGTGGTAACCAACTTCTTTACAAGCATTTTAATGCACCAGACCACTCCATCTTGTCCATGAGGGTAAGGATTTTAGAAAAAAAATTACCATCACACAAACAATCCTACATTAAGCACCCCTTTTCGTAGACAACGAGAAGATCACTGGATCAGGACCCTAGGCACTGCATTTCCATATGGATGCAATGATAATGTATATGATGTGGGAAATTTGACTAGTCCACAAGGAAATAACGTGAATGTGATGGGACTCTTTCCCAATACCCAAAGACGGAAACGCAGTCATGGACATCGTTCATATAAAAGACCAAGTATAAATGATGTCACGTTTGATTCACTTTCGCCTTACGTCAACAGACAATTAGGTCCACATCATATTCGTACAAAACTTTACTCTATTCCATTGCCTTACCCTAATGAAAGTTTTACACACGTTATTTGAAGAAGCTATGGCTAGTCTATACTTGGATTTTTCAACACCTGAATATAGACTGAGCTCTATGATTGTAGATGTTGCCTACCACAGGCTCTATAAACCAGCACGGACCATGGATGATATTCCTTCCAAATAATGCCGCCAGTTCCTTAAGCTCCAAAGGAATAGATGCCGTAAACATAAGCAACATTCTTCGTCATAAATGGGTTCCGTCGTGTATTCCAACTTATTTCAAGTTCAAGTCTACACCCTGTATTTCCTACAGCTATATGTCTACTATTGCATCCAAACTTTTGAATTATAAACAAACTTTGCAGTGCTTAGATATAGACCATCTTATACGTAATCCACCAACATGTTCTTGTTCTTCATCTTCTTTCAACTATAGTCCAGCTGGACATGTCATTACTGGTGATGTTGATATAGTTCAAAATGAGGACCTCAAATTACTTAGTCTTAAAGGTCCTAAATACAGAGAACATCGGTCTTTTAATTGGCGACAGAACTTCATTTCTATTATGAGTTCTGTCGAAGATTATGCCAGATGATGGGCTAAATATGAAAAAGAAGAACTTGATACATTGTCAGAATGGGTTAAAAGCATAAGAGGGATATTAAAATATCGCATTAGACACATGAAAACAAAAGTACGTACCATCTATCCTTCTGTGTTTAGTAAACCAGAAGTGATAAAACAAAAATTGGTACCGTATAAGTTTTAGATAGGTTACATGAGGAATATCTTTTGGTTCCAGCTGACAAAGCTAGTAACAACATTGTCTTTGTTTGTAAGGCTCGTTATTACAACTGTATTTTAAACGAACTTGGCATTAATTCCACTTTTGGTAATCGTACTTGTACTCCAACTGCCCTTTCAAAAGATGAAGTTCTTCAAAACCATGCTTCAATTTTAGACACATTTAATATTCCAGTCAATGGGTCGAATGAATATGAGTTACCGTACCTATACTGGATTCCTAAACTACATAAAACCCCTTACAAACAAAGATACATTGCTGGATCCAGTAAGTGCTCTACCAAGCCCCTGTCTTTGCTCCTCACGAAAATGTTAACAGCTGTGAAGGAGAAACTTTAAACTTACTGTGCGACTACATATGCCAAAAGTGGTGTTAATCAAATGTGGATTCTAAAAAATTCCAAAAGAACTTTTAGTAAACTTGAAATCGCAGAATTTTTCCCAAATCAATAACATTAAAACCTATGACTTTTCAACACTATACACGACCATTCCTTATGATAAATTAAAGACTAGACATTTTGACATCATAGACAGTTGTTTCTTCAACAAAAACGGAAAACGGAAATATTCATATCTAGTGATCAGTCATTCAAAAACTTACTTTGTTAAACACCACTCTGATTCCACGCACAAGTACTCTGAAGTTGAAATAAAAAATATGCTAGAGTTCCTCATTGACAATATCTTCGTGGTCTTTGGTGATCCGGTCTTCCAACAGTCTGTTGGAATTCCCATGGGCACGAATTGTGCTCCTTTGTTAGCTGACCTGTTTTTATATTCATATGAAGCAGAATTTATTCAAAAACTTCTACGTGAGAAGAAAAAATCTCTCGCTGTGGCCTTCAATTCGACTTTTAGATATATCGATGACGTTTTGTCTATTAACAATGATAGCTTTCATTCATGTGTCGATTTGATATATCCCTGTGAGCTCGAAATAAAGGACACCACAGAGTCGTCCACTTCTGCTTCATACTTAGATATTTTATTGAAAGTAGACATTAACGGCAAACTGACAACTCAACTGTATGACAAACGGGATGATTTCAGCTTCTCCATCGTCAACTTCCCATATTTATGTAGCAATATTCCATTATCACCTGCATATGGTGTTTATATAATATCTCAACTGATTCGATATGCAAGAGCTTGTTCTGCGTATAGTCAGTTTTTAAATCGAGGTAAGCTACTGACAAACAAGTTGATGGTACAGGGATTTCAACAGTCTCGATTGAAGTCAGCATTTCGCAAATTCTATGGTCGTTATAACGATTTACTTCGTCAGTACAACCTCGCATTGGGTCAAATGCTGTCTGACGTGTTTCATACCGATTGTTAAGCCGTTCTTGGCACACTGATTTCGACTGCGGATAACTCCGTTTACCTGATCAGGATATAGGGCTCACGGCGGGTGTGACCGGTCAACAGGGGATGCTTACTCCTCTTAGGCACCTGATCCCACCTCTGGTGTGTCCAGGGGTCCGTGTTTGCCCAACTATCTATTTTGTATTGCTTGTAGGAGTTATGAAATTGATCACTATTCGTTATCTTCACCTTACATATACTGGACTGCAAACACGTTTGATACTCAATGTCTCAAGTATTTAGAATTATACAAATTGCATATTTGGTATATATTGCATTAGTGTAGAATAAAGTTTGCATGTTATCTAAAGTTGATCATGATATAGATAAACAAAGATTTTTTTTTTTTTTAACCCATTGCATACGGCAGCTGGTTTTGATTTGTTTGTGTTTTTCTTAAATGTTTGGCAAACAGAGCTATTTGACAAATAAATTTTGCAATAGAAAAAGATGTAAGTAGATGACTAGATTCACACCCCAACCAAAAAAATATACTTAAATACCAAATTATGGACCCCTAGTGTGCATCATAATATTCCCCTTCCACAGTGAAAAATTTAAATCTGATGATGAGGCTGGCTATAAGATTAAGTCTGGGATGGTTGAATTTAAGATACCTTGAGAGTAGCAGTGGCGGAACTAAAAGGAGCAGTGAAAAGCAGGGGGCTCCTTCGAAGCCCTTAGTGGGTCCAAGGCCAAGTCTCCTGCAACTACTGGTTAGAGCATCGCGTTCAAAAGCACACAGCCTCTCACCTCTTGTCGGCGCGGGTTCGAATCCCGCTCGCGCCGGTAAGTGAGAAAGTTTCCCAGTTTACTTTCGGAAGGTCGGTGGTCTCTTCTCAGGTACATTGTTTCTGGGTTCTCTTTTCCACCAACAAAAAACTGGGCGCCACCAGATAACTGAAAAATTGTTGAATGTGGCAGAAAACAGCGAAACAAAAAAAGTGATTTCCGACAAAACAACACATATGATTTTAAAGTTTTTGGACATACATGTATTTATGTAATAAAGAGGATGATAATTTGTGATACTAGCAATATCATTTGATAATTATTACTAAAACCAAAAAGAATTTTACTCAAAAGTAACCAGTTGGGGTTTTTTTCGGGGGGGGGGGGGTACAGTGGGCAGCTGTAAGAAAGTTGGTCATCAATGCATGACAGGAAATCTGACGGTGTCTCTAGAAATCTAGAAGACGTACACAAACTAAGTATTGAAATTCGTCCTTTACACATGCTTGTATATAATGGAGCTATTTCGTTAAATGCAAGTTACATCTGCTTCATACTTAGATATTTTATTGAAAATGGATATCAACGCCATACTAACAATTCAACTTTAATACAAATGGAAAGATTTCAGCTTCTCCATCGTCAACTTTCCATATTTATGTAGCAATACTCTATTATCACCTGCATATGTTGTTTATATCTTTCAACTAATTCGATAGGTAAGAGCTTGTTCTACGTATGATCAGTTTTTAAATCAAGGCAGGCTACTTACAAACAAGTTGATGTTACAGGAGTTTCAACAGCAATTCCATGGTCGTTATAATGATCTAGCATTGGGTCAAATGCTGTCTGATTTGAAGCATTCCGATTCGTAGGCCATTCGTGTTTTCGAGTTGACTTTAACATTGATTAAGATGATTAGCTATATTTAGCTCGTCCTATCTGTGATTAATTACATGTAAGTCTATTATTATTATTTCGTGCATTGTGGATCAGACGAATAGGACGTGTCCTAAATCGCTCCGTAAAAACATTAATAATGACGCCAAAACAATAAACATTTAATTTGCAGTGTGCATACATTTGTGGATTTAATGTGTTTTTAGTGCTAGTTTTTCCCGTGATTGTAAACGTTTTCGTTTATCCGGAAAAAGGGATGTTATGCCAAAAAATTGACAGTCTAATTATCCGTGTCGTTTGTTATTACATATAAGCACTGAAAGAGTCACGACACTGTTGGTTATTTAAACCTCAAATTTTCGACGCAACCGACATCTTAATGAAGAGACACGTATTACATAATTAATCACATACTACACGATACCAAAGTGTTCAAATGTACAAAAAAGAGATACCTACATGTAAATTTTATTTTTCTTCGCTCTAGATACTAATCTTTTCTTGATTTCATTAAGAATTCGTTTACCCAGGGTTTCACTACCGATAACATGTCGACTTGCCGCATTCATCATCTACGGTAAACTTGCTTATGAAAAGGTCAAGATAACGAACACTCATCAATTTCATAACTCCTATAAGGAATACGAAATGGCGAATTTGGCAACATGGACTCCATGGATATACCAGAGGTGAGATCAGGTACCAAGGAGGAGTAAGCATTCCCTGTCGACCGCTCACGTCCGCTATGAACCCTATATTTTGATTCATGGGAGGTTCTCACTCCTCAGTAATCCTTACTTGTCGTAAGAGGCGACTAAATTGGACGGTCTTTCGGATGAGACCGCGAAGACCAAGGTCCCGTGTCACAGCAGGTGTGGCACGATAAAGATCCCTCCCTGCTCAAAGGCCGTAAGCGTCGAGCAAAAACCTTTTAACGTCACCATATGAGTGAAAAATTATCGGATGGGACGTTAAACAATATGCAACCAACCAACCTATATCTTGATCAGGTAAACGGGGTAATCCGTAGAGAGAATAAATGTGCCAAGAATGGCCTATCAATTAGTATGGAACACGTCATGCAGCATTTGACCATATGACCGATTATATTGGTAAAAGAGATAGTTATAACGAACTTAGAATTTGTGAAATGCTGACTTTAAACGCGACTGTTTGAACCCCTGTAACATCAACTTGTTTGGCAGTAGCCTGTTTCGATTAAAAACTTATCATACGCAGAACAAGCTCTTGTGTATCGAATCAATTGAGTGATATAAACACCATATTCAGGTGATAATGGAATATTGCTACCTAACTATGGGAAGTTGACGATTGAGAAGCTGAAATCAACCCGTTTGCCATTTCGTTGAGTTATTAGTTTGCCGTTAATATTAATTTTCAATAAATTATTAGATGTGGAAGACTATATGGTGTCTTTTGTTTCGAGTTCACTGTAATATATTGAATCGACACATGAATGACATGTACATTGCTTAACGTCTCGCTCGAGAATATTTCACTCATATGGAGACGTCACCAATGACGGTGAAGGGCTGCAAAATTTAGGCCTATGCTCGGCGTTACGGCCTTTGAGCAGGGAGAGATCTTTGGCGTGCCACACCTGATGTGACACGGGTACTCGGGTTTTGCGGTCTCATCTGAAGGACCGTCCCATATAGTCATATCTTACGACAAGCAAGGGGTACTGAGGACCTATTCTAATCCGGATCCCCACGTGAGAATGAATGAAAATGTTTATTGTTAATAAATGAAACTTCGTCGATATATCTAAATGTCGAGTTGAATGCCATATTAATAGATTATTTCTTTTCGTGTAGAATTTTAAAAATAAATTCTACCTCACAAGTATATAAAAATAGGTAAGCTAACAAATGAGCACAAGTTGTGCCCATGAGAATTCCAACCGACTGTTTGAATACTTGATAACCAAAGACGACGAATATATTGTCAATGAAAAACTGAAGTCAGAACAAATGCAGTACAATTGACAATTCTATTGTTTACTACATTTTATGTAATAAGCTTGATTTATTACTATAGATCATACAACTCAAAGGCAGTTAGTAATAACTGCAATCTCAATTAAGTACGTTTGACATTAACTTAGAAATACAGAACCATCAATCCCGCAAAAAATGAAAACAACAATTAAACAGAAAGTCGTGTAGAGTTTGAAAACTCGTATCAGAACAGACGGCGCTCTTCTGCAGCCTGTAATAAACAGGAATGCTGTATATTTGTTGATTACAACGGCTGTACACTTATCATTTGAATATTTATGAATCGAGGAATGTACCATAAGGTCAGTAATTGGGGAATATCTTGGCGTATAGAGCACAGAGTAGTTGAAAAGGCTTCAGACATTGCTTACCATCATACAGATTTTATTTTTATGATAAAATTCTTGATTTTCTGCCTGCAAAATCCCACCGCTAGGATCTCCGTGTATATACAGTTACGCCATACAGGCCCACAGGAGCGCTAGCATAACACAAAGGTTATAGATAACCACCGTCTAATAGAATAGCATTAGCGATAAAAGGTATGATGTAACATGTCTGCGATGTCTTTTGCACACGTTACCTCACAGCGATCAATCTCAGAAGTCCTATCGTTATAGCCTGATGTTCAGTCTGGCACAAATATAGCTCCATTATAAAAATAAAACACAACACCTATGTCAGCAATTAAAATGTTCATTTGTTGAGGTAATAATTGACAAGATTATTTGAACCAAAGCAAATGAGGAAATGATTGACAACATCATCGAAACCAAACCAAATCAACTTTCTACTAGACTATGCACTCATGCACTAAGACAACATATATACGAAGAGTTGAGTTAAACAAGTTGACAAATCTAACAAATAAAACATAATACAATAAATATGACGAAATTGATTTGGAAGTACATAATAAAAAACAATCATAATTGCAAAGTTCTAAAAAGTGACCAAAATGGGGCGAATTCCGTCCTATATACATGTAGTACACAAAATTGAGAATAAGACAAACACTGACCCCTGGAAGCAGCAGAGGTGGTATCAGGTGCCGAGGAGAGTAAGTCTCCTACATTGACTGATCAAACTTAAAAGATGCCTTCATAATTCAACAATTACAGTCTGCAGGCACACGCGCTATATGGACTAACTATACTTGACGTTAAGACATAAACCAGTAAAACATCAAATGCAAAAACTATTGTGTGAGGAATATCATCATAAGTTTAACTTGTGCTTTGACCTGATTGTGGGGAGTGGTTGGGCGATGACAAACCTACTTCCGGCGATGACGTAGTTCTTATGTATATAATGAACGATTTTGTGAATGGTATGGTATGTGACGCCCGCTGCTATCCAAGGTGCCACTGAGCTCGTATTGAAAATGGTAAGAACAATAATATAAGTGACCTCTTGTAACAATATAAGCCACATATTGAAGAACAATGTAGTGAAGTTAATGCTGATGAGAAGGTACAAAATAAAGAAGAGGGAATGCAGCAGTTGATCCAAGAATATATCAATGAGATGAAAATTACCTTTTCTGTTCCTAGATATGGGAATTTCATCACAGATATCTTGACAGATGCAGAGATAGAAATAATTGATAAACATTTTTGATTACTAGTATTTTAATCCATCTTAATTTTTTATTCGTGAGTAAATGTTTGTCTCATTTAAAGTCAGCATTTCGCAAACTCTATGGTCGTTATAAAGATCTAGTTTGCCAATACAACCTATCATTGGGTAAAATGCTGTCTGACGTGTTTCATACCGATTGTTGGGCCGTTCTTGGCAAACTGATTTTGACTACGGATAACCCCGTTTACTTGATCAAGATATAGGGCTTACGGCGGATGTGACCGGTCGACAGGGAATGCTCACTCCTCCTAGGCACATGATCCCACCTCTGGTATATCCAGGGGTCTGTGTTTGCCAAACTCTCTATATTGCATTGCTTATTCTGAGCGAAGAGCGGACGGGCTGAAGGCCCATCTGCGAAGCAAGACTCTAAAGGTAACACGTATATGTAAAAAAAAAAAATTGAGAAAATCAGCAAAGGAATAGAGATAATCTCTACATACGTTCACTAAAAATTTTGTGATCCATATGGGCGCTGCCATATTGTTTTGTTCGTTTGTTGCTTTTACGGTTATTCGTGTTTTAATTTGGAATGCCAAAAATGCAAGACTGACGTGCAATTTGTAATTCAAACACATTGGTTTTTAAAAATGAATTGGATAATTATTACTGTTACGGTTTTTAGCCAATCATCAAATAGGAAAACAGTAATACAACTAAATAGATGAACGAGTTCATGAGTTTCTTTAAATAAAAATATACGATATATTTACGCTTACGTTTTTACCACTTTAAATTTGATGGTTAGTTTTGTTTAGTTTTAACTGTCTCTTTTAAAGTTGCAAACGGGGTGTATTGTTGTTTATAACTCTTTGATTTGAAAGAGAGAGAAAAAAGCCGAGGTTAAATGTGACGTCACAATGCACACTATACGCCGCTTGGTTGTATATTCCCCGCGTTAGATGAATAGGCGGATCCTTTATCTATCCTCATATGTCCCCCTTTCACATTTAGATGTTACTGAGCGTTTAGCACAAGGGGAAGTTCATAAATAAAATATATTTTTAAATGAATTATGATTTAATGTACTTAACGAAATTATGATTATTACTTGGGACACGCAAATGAGCATTTCATGCTTCGCTCGGTCCGACGGTCACACTGTATACATATTAGGAGTTATGAGATTGATCACTGTTCGTTATCTTCACCTTTCACTTCATTATTCCACCGGGTATCACTGTCCCTTATAATCGTTTACGGTGTTATATTCAATTTCCTCGCATTTGGACGACCCCCTATGCACCATGTGTGGAGAACGGGTAGAAGGAGTCTCCCAGATGGTGAATTTATGGTTGCATCAGGTGCTAGTCTCCCTGGTCACACCTATATAGACAACATGCGTAAAAGGAGTCTTTCAGATGGTGAATTTATGGTTGCTGCTGCTGGTCAAAATACCCAAACTTGAGAAATTCAAGTCATGCGTCGACGATCTGCCATCGTGAGTTAACTTTGTTCTCTGTTCAATTTCCTCAATTTGTAGTTACTCCCCTTACACCGGAAATTGGATGCGTGGTCCGGAGCTTCACATAAACAGTATTAACATACTGTGTTTATTAAAGCTTACGGTACAAAATTCTTTATTGTGTTGACTTTTAACGGTTGTATTATATCTATGATAAAAGCAAGGTTTAGTTTTTTCAATGTTATGGAGAAATTTTTTTGAAAATGTACATTTCGTGAAATTGTGGGTTGGGAAAGGGGGCGTTACCGACGACTTTGGTGTTTATTTATGTACAAGTTATACCGAGAATTTTAGATGTACGCTGTGAAATCACAACAGACACCTGGAAATAAAAAGAAAATGGAAGCATGTGATTAAATAGATACAATCAGGCACATCGTATCCTATTTCAAAGTGGGAAGCGACAGTCGTCGAGGTTACTTCACAATTGTCTGAAAATTCTTGACTTGTGTAAGCAAATTAAAACAAATCCAAAGGTCTAAATCGTGGGGAATGAGTTGATCCTTCAGTTCAATTCACCGATTTAATTTTAAATTCCTTCTATAATTTTTCAATGGGAAGACTATAGATCAAATATTGTACGTAAAAAATAACCAACTTTGCATGTAATACTAGCCCAATGGTACACTGTAGAGCATTCGCTTCATAACCGGGAGGTCTTGAGTTGGAACACTATTCGTGTCTTGTCAAACCTAAGACGTTAGCATAGGTAGTGGTTGCTCCTTCGCCTAACTCGCAGCAATTAGATTCACGGGTCTTTCGGATATCACCTTAACAACGTAGGTTCCGTGGCGCTGCAGGCGTTGATACGATTAAGAATCCTTACAGCTACGGCCCTGAGCGCTACGCATGGGTCTAAATTTGTGGTACTTCAACTACAACTGGTGACGTCTCAATATGAGTGAAAAATTGGGACGTAAAACAAACAAATAATAAGGTGGTGTTTATTTTGAATATCCTCGTTGTTATGGGTTACAAAGACCAACGCCTTGTTTATTTTGTACATCAGCATTGATACATGTATGACTTGTAAATATCAAGCTGCTGTTTGCTTTGCATTCCAGTATTGTCATGGCTAATAAAGATTAAGGTCTTTATTACTTTGTATTTCAGTATTGTCATGTTTTAAAAAATATTAAGGAGAAACTATCAACCTCAGCTTCATACTGGTATCAAGATTATTCAGAAAGTTATCTAAATTTTCTCTAATTTACAGGAAATACCACCAAATGGACAATAAGCAGTACACATGAACACACTTTGCAGATCTGGCGAATTGCAGCGAAAAATGAACGATCAATTTGTGTGTTTAATTAATAAAATTTATTCCTCATTGCTTGTCATTTTGTACCTTGATACATGTAGAAATAGAGGAAGAGACTTGATGAATGCTTGGATTTTATTTATCTAAACAATGTTTTATTCACAAAGTGAATGGGACTGGATTGTAGGCACATCCTCTTTTATGCCTTTTCTAATTGAATGCCAATTTTATGAGTTATATAGTAATGAATAAAAACAAAGAGCCTTGAATAAAAAACGTTATATTTATTGCAATGATATTCTCGACGAGTCTGTGTTGGAATGCGGAGGTGTATTATTGCATTTGTGTGAATCTGCAGTGCCTTGGAAACTGTTCATTGAAGCTTTTGTTTATATGAAATTATAAAATAAAGATATGATCATCAGTGATACATGCAGTAGTTCGAAAACATTACAGTTGAATTACTTTCAGGTAGCTTTTCAATTCCATCAGATGGAATTTACTCTGAACTTCGTCTTATATCTAAGCTGAAACCATACCCCCATTCCATAGTTGTGGATTTGTAAGAGGTTAAAGGTGTTAGTCACCACGTCC
Source organism: Ostrea edulis (assembly GCF_947568905.1). Lineage (NCBI taxonomy): Eukaryota > Metazoa > Mollusca > Bivalvia > Ostreida > Ostreidae > Ostrea > Ostrea edulis. The sequence goes on along the minus strand of NC_079167.1, from coordinate 22,090,513 downwards.
ACTATCAGTTGAAAAATTTTAACCAAAGATAATTGTCATTTAGTGTCATTTTATGATCTGCAAGCCTCCTCCTTCTCAATGGATGAGAAAGGTACTTCTTCGACTGGAATCTCATTCCATAAAAAAATATTTGTTTATCCGCCTCTGAAATCCAAATTCCTCGAGTCACCTCGTAAAACATAGAACATCCACCCCGTACATCTTTGTATATGTAAATATATTTTTTCGCGTTGTCCTCAATTCTTTTTAAAACCTCTTTATGTTTTAATGAGTATAACATTAAATGCATAGGTAATTGTATACCGTATCTCGAGTATGTTTAAATTCTTTTAAACTGGAAAGACGAGTTGAAATCTAGCCCTGCCAAAGACCTACTCGCACAGAGAAATAAAGTTCTGTCTTTTTTTAATTTACTTCGATCTCGATTATATATAATTTTATAAAACACCTTGGCTTTATACAACTTCGTTATCAATATGATAAATAGATCTAATACGTCTAGCTTTATTTATTTAGTGGACATTTAAACACGTCCGGTCGGACATCTCTACATAGAAATGTATTCGCTCCTGCCAACATTTAGACGTCTCGGGCGGTCGTGCACACGGTTAATTCAAACACTGTTCTAGACCTCTATTATATTTATTGTTCTAGACCTCTATTATATTTATTGGGTAAATGTGCGTTACAGCTAGATTCTCATTCGATTTCTAACCATACCACGATATGAAATATACATCATGTACTTTCTAACGGCCGCGATCCTGTAAAAGGTTGAGATCCATGGATGCATTATCTTCTTCTTGAATGTTTGGTTAATGTTATATTGAAATAATCTTGAAATCTTCATCATTGATCCTCTAGAAATGTTTATTCAAAACTCCCCACAAGGACATTTTCCGCAATACATGATAGTGAACTGGAAGAAATGTCAACATTAAACACGTTTCGTAGGAAAAATTCTATCATCATTCACTAATTCACGACCATTTACGTTTTGTTTGTCCATTCTATACTTTTCGCCATGTTTGCTCAATGCTCGTCACTCGTTAAGACATGCGTACAACACATTTTGTAAATCTAAGGTGAAGATACCGAACAGTGATCAATCTCATAACTATCTTTAGGAATACAAAATAGAGAGATGGGCAAACACGGACCCCTGGATATATCAGAAGTGGAATCATGTGCCTAGGAAGAGTAAGCATCCCTTGTCGACCGGTCATACCCTCTGTGAGCTCAGTATCTTGATCAGGTAAATGGAGTAATCCGTAGTCAAATCAGTGTGCCAAGAACGGCCTAACGATCGGTATGAAACACGTCAGACAGCATTTGACCCAATGGTAAATAAGACTCCCGACTTTCATAAACCAAGTTTTCTCAGATATCCATTAGTAGCGAACAATTTAATTCTTTTGTTATTGAAAAATCTGCTAAAAGATTTCGTATTCAAATGAGAAGGACATTTCCGCATGATGAATCCTTTAGGTCTCGACTCAATTGTTGCTTTACCAGAGCTTTCTATTAGAACAGTTTCCTTCTAAAAATTTACAAATACATTTAATACAATGATAAAATAAGGCGGAAATCATTCATACGAATTCCATGTTTTATTTCCTTCTATATTGATATCAAACTCTCCATGTTAAGTCAGTTAATCTACCAAGTTTGTCTTAATAAAGAAAGGTGGAGATAACAAATAGTTATCAATCTCATAACTCATATATGCAGTACAAAATAGACAGTTGAGCAAACACGGGCCCCCTGTATATACTAGAGGTGGGATCAGGTGACAAGGAGGAGTAGGTATCCCCTGTCGACCGATCACACCCGCCGTGAGCCCTATATCTTGATCAGGTAAACGGAGTTATCCGTAGTCAAAATCAGTGTGCCAAGAACAGCCTAGCAATCATAATGAAACACGTCAGACAGCATTGGACCCAATGATGGGTTGTGTTGGTAAACTCGAAGATCGTTATAATTTACGAAATGCTGGCTTGAAACGAGACTGTTGAAACCCCTGCACAATTCAACTTGTTTGTCCGTAGCCTGTCTCAATTTAACAAGAGGCCCATCGGCCACATCACTAATCTGAGTCACCGTGGCCCATATTTAAAGATTTTCCCTTCTTGAGAAGATTTTAAAAGATTTTCCTTATACACTGTATATTTGAATGTAAAACTTTGATCCCCTACTGTGGCCCTAACCTCACCTCGGGACCATGATGTTTTACAAACTTGAATCTGCACTACATCAGGAAGCTTTCATATAAATATAAACTTTTCTGGCCCAGTGGTTCTTGAGAAGAAGATTTTTAAAGATTTTTCCTATATATTTGTATGTAAAACTTTGATCCCCTATTGTGGCCCCATCCGACCCCCGGGGGCCATGATTTTAACAATTTAGAATCTGCATTATATAAGGAAGCTTTCATATAAATCTCAGCTTTTCTGGCTCAGTGGTTCTCCTCCTAGGAACCTGATCCCACCTCTGGTATGTCCAGGGGTCCATGTTTGTCCTACCTTTAATTTTTCATTCTTTACAGGAGTTACGAGATCAGCAGGTTGTATTTACAAAATTAGGTCATTACAATGAATTTGCGAAATCTTGAATCTGAATTCATAGATATGGCCATACGACGAAAAGAAAAACAAATTAATCCCTTCGGTAAATTAAGCTATACCTTTCGAAGCACATGTAGATACTATAAGTTACAATTACCAGACGAATGAGGATACAAAGTCTCTTGAGATATGAATAATGAACATTGCACCTTATACATGGGTATATCAACAGATAAGATATGTTTTCTTATGTTTATTGATATCAAGGACATCAGTATCAAGATGGGGAAAAAACACACGATAGATAAGTGTAACATCTTCCAATTTTTCAACTCATCCATACATATACCTATGATAATGATAACATATTTTATCTATAATTAAATGATACTTGCTCAAATTAAAACATTGTTTCGAATCCCTTACCAGGGGTTCAAGTTTGTCCTATTCTCGATTTTATAGGATCTATGAAATTGATAATTGTATAATATTTTCTCATTTTTCGTTTTCCATTACTTCACATTCGGTTATATTTTACCCATTACATGTATTCATGGAAAAATACAAGGATAGCCTAGGTTACCGACTTACTGATAATTTTCGAACCGACATAACACAAATATACAACGATAGAAAATAAACTATGTAATTTACTGAAAATAATCGTCCAATGTAATTTTAAAGTCCAAGGCGATGAAAATTTTATTAATATAAGAATGTAATTATACAAAATATGTATACCACACAATTAATGAACTTTTGCAAACCACGCAAGGGATTTGGGTGTGTTTAGCTCACTTGTACTAAATATATCCTTGGGTAAAGGTGATTCAAATTTGTTAAAATGAAGGACCATGCTTCCTTTGAAGTGGAGATAATCAAGAAATGGCAAAACTCGGTTGCGATCATTCAAAACTCTTCTCAAGAACCACTGAGCAAGAAAATTTTCAATTTACATGAAAGCTTCCTTTTATGACAGGAGATGCTCCTCTGGTGTGTCCAGGGGTCTGTGTTTGTCCAACTCTCTATTTTGTATTCCTTATGGGAGTTATCAGGTTGCTAGAAAGATGCCTTGGGGTCAAAATTCACCAAAGAAACGACAAAAATTAGGGTAACTCTTTTTGAAAAACTATTTCATATATACACAGGTATTAATTGAGTGTAGAATAGCTCAACCAGGTGCACCCGTGGCAGTATATGCTGTGATTATATTTTGTCATGGCTCAAATCTGCCACACTCCACACCTTTATTTTTAGGTCACCTCAGTCACACAGGAGACCTATTGCAATTGTTCAGCGTCCGTCGTGCGCCCTGCGTTAACAATTGAATTTTTTAAAAACTTTTTGATAACTACCTTCTAATTTTTGGTATGAAGCATCTTTGGGAAAAGAGAGACATAAATTGTCAGGACCCCTGCATCCCCGGGCCCTAGAGGCGGGGCAAAAATTGTCCAATTTTCAAAAATCCTCTCTATAGCCACTCATCAGTAAGAAAAACTAAATGCATAGTGATGTATAGCAGGAAGGCTTCTACCAAAATTGTAACTTTCATGATCCCGGGGTAGAGGTTCTGACTCCAGGGAAAGGCCAAACTTGGTATATTGTGTTTATGTGTGAAACAGTTCAAAAACATTTTTTAATGCTATTGATACGCAATTGAAACTAAATGGATATTTCGATGGGGCAGGTAGCCCTTTACCAAAATTGTTTATTTCGTGATCCCAAAGGTAGCTCTACATTATAGTATCAGGGTTTGACCAAAATGGTCAGTCATTAAATGTGGGGTTTTTTTTAAACTTAACCTTTTTAACTTCTTGATAACTATCATTCCATTTCTTCATATTAGGTATGAATCATCTTTGAAACAAGGCTGTCATAAATTGTATATTTCCAGGACTCTTGTATCCCTGGGGAGTTCGGAGCGGGGCAAAAACTGCCACAAATTTACCAATTTTCTAAAATCTTCTCTACAACCGCACAAGTGTAAGGGAAACTAATAAATGCAAAGTGATGTACGTAGAGCAGGAAGTCCTCTACCAAAATTGTAAATTTCATGATCCTTAGAATAGGAGATCTGACTCCAGGGTGGAGGCAAAATTGATATAAAGTATTTATTTGCAAAACACATAAAATTGAAACTAAATGGATATTTAAGAGTTGTAATTAGTCCTTTACCAAAATTGTAAATTTCATGATCCTAGGGGTAAGGGTTTGGTTTCATTATGGAGGCAAAGTCATTAATCAATAGAATATTGTCGTCTTCGTCATTTGAAAGACTTCTTTAATTTGCTGATACAGTATAAAACTACATGCATATTTAGGAAAAGCAGAAGAATTTTGCAACCTCGGGGTTTTGACTGTAGAACGGTCCAAATTAGACATATTGTGTTCATGTTACACATATTATATTATGTAAAGCCTTTCATCAGTATAGTCACTTTCAAAGAACTTTAAAAGTACTAAGAACATATCTTGTTTTATCCTGTTGCTGAATTTAGAATTTAGCTTAAATATTCAGAACAGGAATTATTTTCTAGATTTCGCATCCTTTGGGACTAGGGGTACTTTTCTCTAATACTCAGGTGACCGATAAGGCCTGTAGGTCTTTTATTAATGCCAATTGTTAGGCCGTTCTTTACATACTGATTTTGACTATGGATTACTCCATTTACCTGATCAAGATAGCAGGGGATGCGTACTCCTCCTAGGCACCTGATCCCACCTCTGGTGTGTCCAGGGGTCCATGTTTGCCCTTCTTTTAATTTTGTATCTTTTACTGGATTTGTGAGATTGATCACATTTCGTTGGAAATCCCGTTTTGCATCTGTAATTGGCGATATCTGTTTCCCGAAATAAACAAGTATATCTTTAGCCTGTGTGGAAGATGGAGTTTGTATTTTTAATTATTTTTTTTTTTTTACAAGTTACGGTAACGACTTTTACGGTCCCTTTTGAAGAGAAACAATATTTTTTACGTTACGTTTCTGATCATGTGAGTGTATATATAGGTAATCATGTTGACAAAATATTTTTCTGATACAGGGCATATGGATCTTCTGAAATCTAGTTTAATTACACCTAATAGATAAACATAAAAACTGATCATCGAACTTTGAGAGACGCATCCCCCGTGGTGAAAGGTAATCGATTCTAATTTCTCAAACATTTCATGAAAATGATTTGAAAACTTAAAGCTGACCTTTCAAGATTGAAAATCTTAGGAAACTAGCTAAAATTAACGCAATATTAAATTGTAATATCTATCACAGTACACGATTCACCACCTCACATGACACACAGGTTTCTTAAGACGTCTGGAGTACGTACTTATAGACATGCTCGGTTCCTCATGGTATATGCAGTTACGGATACTCATGGATGGCAAAATAGTGTTTTGTTACACACTCATCGCCCTGTGGTTCTATGACAGCCTGCGTTAACAGAAATAGTATCAAAAGTTTAAATAGCGTCTTATCTTAAATAAAGTCCAAAGCGCTTTACACAAGTAGAGCAAATAACATAATAAAACAGAATTAAGAAAACTTGAATTATCTATAAAAAGAGTCAGAGTCCTAAATTCAATTACTCAATAATAGCATAAACGTATACACATTAGGAATCCAGAAGAACAGGGATCGCTATAACCAGACAGTTTGTGACGTAAAACACTTCGTATACAGCTCATGTACATTTGTAAATATTACCGAACTATACTCAAATCAATGGAACATGGAAATCCTAAAAAGGAAGACATTCTGTGAATTAAACGCCATTTATGAAATTTATGAAAGGCATGTCCGTGACTTTCCCCCTTGTATCTTCCGCTTTTGATTGCAGGCAAAATTCGGGAAGTTTTTGTGCAAGAGTGTTTAGGTTTTCAATTTCCCGCATTTCAAAAATATCTAAAAAGCTGAAAATGGGAAAAACAATTGTTGATTGACCTAGCTTGGAAAACAAGCCTCGGCTTGATTCCGAACAAGTCAATTGATGAAATTTCTTTTCTTTCACCACTGAGTCGGCCTTGTCTCTTTAATCTTGACCATATCAGCAAAAAAGAAAAAGAAAAATAGCTTCTCAGTAAGGGCTTTGTCTTCATAGTTATTAACTAGGGCATTGCCTTTAAAAAAGCTTTCGTTCTACTAAATACATTGCTATCAGACCTTGTCATCACAGACTATGTCATTCATAATCACTTACGGGAATTCGCACTGCTTGCTTAAAACAGTAATAACCAAATAGACTACTAGAATTTTAGTCCGTGTTTGAAAATATCTAAATTTGTTATAAACCCTATTGCATCAACAACATACTGTTCATATTCCATGATTTTTCGAAAACGATAAAGATCATAACGCCCCGGTGGCCATTTATGAAAATATCTGTTATCAGGTAATTTAAAGCTTTACACTAATCTGGTGGAACTAAGCAATCGTTTCCAAAGTTTTACAAAAAAACCTGAACTGCATCAGTTTCAGGATACCAAAATAAAGAACTAACTCTACGAAGTTTTGTATCATAAACACGTGCAAACTTATTTACTTTATGAGGAAGATCGTCATAATCCACTAACATGGAAATATAACCTACTTTTGTGTGATCATCTCTTGGAATCCAAATAACATCGAACGAAATAGAAAACGCTGCACGCTTAGCAGATATTTTTGGACCAAGGTACAGGCTATGGAACCCGAAATTGTGATTGTTGAGGACGAATTCGAAACAGACTTTTGAACTTTGTTCAGGTCGCTCTGAATTGCAATGATACTGCATTTTATTATATACATAGTACTTTCAATTTCATCTCTTCTTTTTTCTTTAAAAGTTTGCGGGCATATATCACACGATATATGCCCGGAAACATTCCGGCCCACAAACATTACGTCACAATCAAATTTCTACGCCGTTAATTTTCAAATTTTTCGTGTTTTTCATCTTTTACTCAGTTAAACCGATAAAGTTATTGTTAAAAATAAAATTATTGTTAGTTTCTAAATGAAATTGAAAGTATATAATAAAAAGGTTATAGACTTTGTATGGGAAATATGACGACCTCGTTTTTTGTCGCGAACGGACCTCGCAAGCTCGGTCCGTCTACGCGCCAAAAAACTCGGTCGTCATATTTTCCCATACAAAGTCTATAACCTATAATTATCATATGTTTACTCCTTTGTCCAGTGAATATCACCCATTACATAAACTTTAATTATTACACTGTGTTTTCTTAAGCCGTTTGTGACGTCACAAACAAACTTCAATTTTAAGTAGTTTGTTTACATTTTGGGGGATTGATGTTCGTGGCTTTTGTGGATCTCTCTTACCCATGAATTTACGTGCCCTCGAACATTTTTTTAAACCAAGTAATTATCTTTCCCAGTGACATCTCTTACCCACGAAATTACATCCCTACGAACCAGCAAAAATGTGCTTACCCACGAACATTGAACCCCACGAATTAAAATAAGTACAAGGTATTGATGTTCGGCGGGAAAGGACGTAAACAAACGGGCTGGTCTCTGCTCCTTAACTCAGTATAAGGTGTCCTCTGTCACATCGCCATCCAGGTAAGGAGCAAGGGAATGCGTCGTTTTGCAAGACATCAAGGAAAGTGGGATCTATTTCACGAAAAGCAGCGAAATTTCGAATGACTTAAAATTCTTAAATGTACCAATACAGATAAACTACCTGTTACTACTCTGATACCCTCAATTCATTTTACCCTTTATAGATTAAAATCACTCGATCCAATGACCACACGTCATTCCATAAGTAAAACCCTGTACTACACAGCAAAACACTAACATGTGTTTTACTGCAACATTTATAAAAACTTTCATTTCATTGGACATTTGACCATGCCAAGCATGTATTTGAAACAGCAAGATGTGGAATTGTAAGTGCGAATAGGTCAAATTCAATGTCAACTCTCTCTCTCTCTCTCTCTCTCTCTCTCTCTCTCTCTCTCTCTCTCTCTGATTTTTTGTGAATCGTCATATATATGGATATAAAAAATATATTAAGCAAAATTTTCGTACACTCTCCTTCTCAGGAGCGAACATCGTTAAAACGCCCTCATTTTGTGTTGAATTTACCAGAGTTGTGTATACTTCTCTACTTTAAATTGCCCATTATCTGCAGATGATAACTTCCTTATTGCGTACTCATCACGCTGAAGTGCCAATTTGACTGTGGTATTCTCCTGACAATGTTTCCTGGCCGTCTGAAACTTTTCAGTGACTGAACAGGCGGGTTTATTAATGTTGCAGAATATTTCATTGATTCACTGAATATTTCATTGATTCACTGAATATTTCATTTGATTCAATGTATATTTCATCTGATTTACTGAATATTTCATCTGATTTACTAAATACATGTAGGCCTACATGTATTGCATTTGATTCACTGAATACTTCACGTGATTTACGTATATTTCATTAATTTACAGCTTATTTCATTTGATTCACAGTATATTTCATCTGATTTACTGAATATTTCATCTGATTCACCATAAAATTGCATTTGAATTACTGCAAATTTCATTTGATTCACCGTAAATTCATTTGATTTACTGTAAATTTCATTAATTTACAGTAGATGTAGATTTGATTTTGCAATGGATTACATTATCCAGGACATGAAAATTAAGAGTTCCTGATCAATCAGACACCCCTCTGCTCCGCCATAATTACGAAAATTCTAACTATTGTGTAGGTTTACGTACAGTACAAAAATCTGTGACGTAGATATTCATGGGGCGCCACCCGACGACTGTTTATGCTTCTGTTCTTTAGGTTTATGTCTGCCCATCACGTGTTTATGTATCTTGATTTCAATATATCTATAATTTCATATTATATGATGAGAAATCGTTTATCTTGATTTTATTGTCATTTATTTGCAAAATAACACTGCTGTGCATTTAAAAGCATTTGCTGTGTATTGAGTGGTTTGTCTTGTTTTTATGCGTTGTTTGTTGCTGTGTATTGAGTGGTTTGTCTTGTTTTTATGCTTTGTTTGTTTTGCTGTGTATTGAGTGGTTTGTCTTGTTTTTATGCATTGTTTGTTTTGCTATTACGTCTGTTACTTATGTACATGCACCAGGTCGTTAATGTTGCTTTTACGTATATTTGTTTTGCAAAAGATCGTTGATTTAGCATTTGATGTCATTTATTTAGTTTTTCTGGCCATTCAAATTAAAGTAAGTGTTTATTTTCTCCTATATGGTAATGTTTGTCCTTTGCGCAACCCATACTCGCTTGCGTCTCAAAAGTATTGAGCTACCACGCCCAGATGTCATGCAGCTCAGTTAAGGATATCCGAGAAAAATCACAGTGCTGTTTTAGATGTACCCCTGTGCACTTCGCACCATATGACGTCACAATGAAATTTGATTATTTTTACTGATTTGTGTGTGTTGTTTCTTTTTCCCTCTTTCCGTATTGCACTCGGCCGTGATACTAGCTTGGCTTAGGACGCGGGACGTAGTTGTCAACAATGTAACGTATCATAATTTGTCTAATCCAAAAATAAATGATAATTGCATTGTTTATTTGGGGGGGGGGGGGGGGGGGGGCAGTGCCAATTACAGATGTATAAGGAATAACATTATCAAACAGTTTGTAGACAGCGACCCATATAAACATTATTTACTCGCAATGTTGCCAATTTCATACACGCTTTCCTCGCTATATTTGGGTATTTACATCGCTATATGTATGCATTGGTGGCGAAAACATATAAAACTCGGAAAATTTGTCAACATCGATGGAAATGTTGCCAATGGTGAATAAATTAGGCCCCTAAATAAAGGATATTATTATTATTATTATTATTACCTAATATAACAAAAAATAGCACTGGATAGCACAACACAACCTACCATAACTTAACATAATACAGCATAACTTAACATAACACAACATAACCTAACATAACACAGCATAACCTAACATAGCACAGCACAACCTAACATAACACAGCATAACCTAACATAACATAACACAACCTAACATAACACAGCATAACCTAACATAGCACAGCACAACCTAACATAACACAGCACAACCTAACATAACATAACACAACCTAACATAGCACAACACAACCTAACATAACAAAACATAACCTAACATAACACAGCATAATCTAACATAACATAACACAACCTAACATAACACAGCATAACCTAACATAGCACAGCATAACTTAACACAACATAACCTAACATAACACAACATAACCTAACATAACACAGCATAACCTAACATAGCACAGCATAACCTAACATAACACAGCATAACCTAACATAACAAAACATAACCTAACATAACAACACAACCTAACATAACACAGCATAACCTAACACAACATAACATAACACAGCATAACCTAACATAACATAACACAACATAACCTAACATAACACAGCATAACCTAACATAGCAGAGCATAACCTAACATAACACAACCTAACATAGCAGAGCATAACCTAACATAACAGAACACAACATAACACAGCATAACCTAACATAACACAACAAAACACAGCATAACCTAACATAACACAACATAACATAACACAACATAACCTAACATAACACAGCATAACCTAACATAACATAACACAACCTAACATAACATAGCATAACCTAACATAACACAGCATAACCTAACATAACACAACATAACATAACACAACATAACATAACACAACATAACCTAACATAACACAGCATAACCTAAAATAACATAACACAACCTAACATAACACAGCATAACCTAACATAACACAGCATAACCTAACATAGCACAACCTAACATAACACAACATAACCTAACATAACATAACACAACCTAACATAACACAGCATAACCTAACATAACACAGCATAACCTAACATAACACAACCTAACATAACACAACATAACCTATCATAACATAACACAACATAACCTAACATAACACAACATAACCTAACATAACACAACACAACCTAACATAATACAGCACAACCTAACATAACACAGCATAACCTAACATAACACAACCTAACATAACATAGCATAACCTAACATAACACAGCATAACCTAACATAACACAGCATAACCTAACATAACACAGCATAACCTAACATAACACAGCACAACCTAACATAACACAGCATAACCTAACATAACACAGCATAACCTAACATAACACAACATAACCTAACATAACACAGCACAACCTAACATAACACAGCATAACCTAACATAACATAACACAACCTAACATAACACAGCATAACCTAACATAACACAGCATAACCTAACATAGCACAACCTAACATAACACAACATAACCTAACATAACATAACACAACCTAACATAACACAGCATAACCTAACATAACACAGCATAACCTAACATAGCACAACCTAACATAACACAACATAACCTAACATAACATAACACAACCTAACATAACACAGCATAACCTAACATAACACAGCATAACCTAACATAGCACAACCTAACATAACACAACATAACCTAACATAGCACAACCTAACATAACACAGCATAACCTAACATAACACAGCATAACCTAACATAGCACAACCTAACATAACACAACATAACCTAACATAGCACAACCTAACATAACACAGCATAACCTAACATAACACAGCATAACCTAACATAGCACAACCTAACATAACACAACATAACCTAACATAACACAACATAACCTAACATAGCACAACCTAACATAACACAACACAACCTAACATAACACAACATAACCTAACATAACATAACACAACCTAACATAACACAGCATAACCTAACATAACATAACACAACCTAACATAACACAGCATAACCTAACATAACATAACACAACCTAACATAACACAGCATAACCTAACATAACACAGCATAACCTAACATAGCACAACCTAACATAACACAGCATAACCTAACATAACATAACACAACCTAACATAACACAGCATAACCTAACATAGCACAACCTAACATAACACAACATAACCTAACATAACCTAACATAACACAGCATAACCTAACATAACATAACACAACCTAACATAACACAGCATAACCTAACATAACACAACATAACCTAACATAGCACAACCTAACATAACACAACATAACCTAACATAACACAGCATAACCTAACATAACATAACATTTTTCTATTTACATTGAACCGATGGCGCATTTAGGAACAACAAATACATGTACATAATTACAAAGATAGAATATTGAACCCTTTGGCTTTCCATACATGTCGTATGGTGTATCTTGAATGTCAATCATTGTTGCGGTATTTAATTACACATTGGATGTTATTTCACATGTAAATGCATAGTTATAGAGTTACCCCGTAATTTGTATTTACCTTTATCGTCCTGTCATTGATGTGTTGTAGCATCTTATAGCACACGTGTTTACAAACGTTCTCCCGCCGCCATACTCTTGTTTACTTGTGTATTTTTCCCATGATGCATCACGGTGTATTGATCTATTTTTACCGTAGTTATTTTTGGGGGACGATTTGATTGTAGATTCGGTTTAATATAAACGCTGATGTGTTTTAAAAGTGTTAACATTTACTTCTTTAATTTATTTACGTATTGTATTTATTTTACATACGAAGTACGAGAGTGGGATTTTGTAACGGGATGATAATTACGTATGATTGGCCAATTATTATTTACGGGATGGAATTATTAATTATGATTGGTTATTGATTTTTGCGGGTTTTGGAAGTACTATAAATTAACAGACGCTGAGTATCGTTTGCTCTTCTTTGATTTGACTGTTTATTAGAAGTTCCTGTTACCGTGTGTGCAGCCCAGAAGTTTGCTGAAGATAAGGTACTAGTTCAGTTAATGTAACTGAAGTACATTATTGCTAGTAAAGTACTAGTATTTAGCAGGCTTAGTTTCAGGGAATATTTTCACATATGAGCTAGTTAATTGTACTAGCGGTGAAATATTTACTTTTGTTAGTTAGGGAATTTTTATTAAGAGCCATTTAAGTTTTAGTTTAGGTGGGGGATTTTTGCTGAACATTAATATACGTAATACGAATCCCAATATTTATCGGTAATTGTACCGATTATGACCAGAGTTCGTCCTGTGTGCTGAGATTTGTTCCAGTTATTTATCTATATCTCATATATTGAATTTTATATCTAATTGAATAAATTATAAACTTTATTCAGCGACTTGGTTTTTATTCCTAGTAACTGTTAGAGTGTGAAACATCCGAAGCGTTACAACACCATGAAGGCCTGTCTGATCGAGTGGAAAGAAAGGTTTTCCAAGAAGAGCAGAAGGCAATCCGCCTTCCTTGAATACACGGATGTGTCATCTCCAAAAACAAAAACGTATTGAAACAACCTCTGTAGCAGGTGACGAAGATGAGACAAAGTTACAGTCCTTGATCAGTCGTAAACAGAAGACTCTATAGATAATGTTTCAAGAACTCACTGAATTAGACAAAGACCGTGATTCTTAAAGTGATTTTACGGAATTTAAAAATATCATTCCGCGAAATAACTTAATTTTGTGAAAGTATAGATGAGATATCGGAGTCCCAAATGACCTAGAAGCCATATATTTGAGAAATTCTCAACCAGCATTGGGGATTTACAGAAGAAAGGGTCAGGCTGAAGAAGGCGGGGCCTGCTACAGGGGTTGATATGTTTAGGTGACTAGTCCTTACGCACGACCAGAGAATCTGGATTTATATGTAATATGAGGCAAAAAGGACTAAGAAGTGACAAATGATCCCATCACATCCTTCCACACCCCGTGAAACGGAAGATCCACCACAGAAAGATAAAGATACTTACATTGCTCAAAACATAACAGTCTGTTCTTCCATTTCTGATAAAGTATTATCAGTGAAATAATATTCTGATAATGATATAGAAACAATAGAACTATATCAGAAGAATCACCTTGTCTTCTACCAGTCCATTCCATGTCGAGGAATACTTCGTTCACGAGGTCATAACAAGCAAGACAAATGAAGACAACTATCGGTGCAGACAAGCTCAGTGGCCACAAACGACGACCCCCCCCCCCCCCCCCCCCCCGACGAGAATTCAGTAAATATTGATATTGGAAGAATGCGTATCATTCAAATGATCGCCAGTACAAATTACAAAGTGCAGAACCGTAATCAACTTAAGAACAAGTCGTTTAACAGATAATGGGTGATAGCGGGGAAGGATTTGTTAATGGGTGAACACGGAGAAACACGCTAACATGTAGACGATACTGCTGGTAACCTCTCCGTAACGTGTACAGCGAGTAAACCTGTCATTACTTAGAATTGAGGGTACCATACATGGTATCTGATAAAATCAGTTGAAAAACAAAGTTTTTAAAGCACTAGAAGTTGATATCACGTGTTACTACTTTATAAGGTGTCATTACGTTCACGAAGAAAACGCGGGAATTCGAGCTGCTAGAATAATCCAATGTAAGAGGGGGTCGTGTATTCGATTTATGGCATAATGATAAAAGGTTCACAAGATTAGATATTGTTAACTTGCATTGTTCAACAACCTAACATAGATACAAGAAAAAAACTAAATACTCATAGGTTATAAAAGTTACAAGCTTTTTTTTCCTGTTATACACAGCAGACAAGCAGAGGGCAGTTTTTGACAGTCAAATTCTGTAAGTCACTAGTTCAGAACGACGACGGTCATTCTGGAATGATTCTAATTGATTACAGTTATCCTGGAATAATTCTATTGATTTCGATAATCCTGGAATGATTCTAATTGATTACAGTCATCCTGGAATGATTCTAATTGATTACAGTCATCCTGGAATGATTCTAATTGATTACAATTATCCTGGAATGATTCAAATTGATTACGGTCATCCTTGAATGATTCCATTGAGATTTGCTATGAAAATATTCCACAAATATGTTAAACATTCCACTTTATATAATTTACAAACATAATTATGCACATTGAGTAAAATTGTACAAAAGCAGAGTGAGTTTTAGTCATGGGATGAATTTAAAATTTGGAAAAACATGTTCATTGGGCTGGGGTAATCCCCACCCTAGGATTTGAATTTTATAGTCACTAAAATTACAGAACAAGTAAAATATATTAAAATGTTTGATGTATTAAATAATACTACAAGGCTACATGTGACATCCTTCCTTGTAAGTACGCGTGCGTGAAGCTCATACATTTGCATCTGGAGTGGGGCGTGTGATTTACATCATAGACCCAACAGAACCATAGTCGCTCCGTGGAAGCCCAGAAAGGTAAATATTTAAGTTTATATGTTACATATCGTTGTTATTCTGTGTGTCCATGTACAATATGTAAAATTGTTTGTTATCTTTTTTTATAAAACGATAACTTGGACGACCATTTGAAACGGTATGTAATCTCTCTCTCTCTCTCTCTCTCTCTCTCTCTCTCTCTCTCTCTCTCTCCACATGTACGTGAATATATTCTCTGAGAGTCTTTGTTAATTATATTTTGTTAATTATATTTTGTTAATTATATTTTGTTAATTATATTTTGTTAATTATATTTTGTTAATTATATTTTGTTAATTATATTTTAATTACTCCGTATGATGAAGTCCTTATCTCTGACCGTGATCGATGATTTTCCATTTTTGTCAAAATCTCCAAAATACCGTAATGTCCATAAATATATACTGATGCTATTAAATTTCATTGTTTTACATGTATTTAATATTTCAACAAAAAAATCTACAATTCGAGGACCGTCAGTCTAAACCTTCCCTCACATAAAGTGTGCATATATTGCCACGACAAATCCTATTTGCATGTGTTTAATGAATTATCAGTTGACCAGGGCGATAAGGCACGCAGCTTCAATACAAAAACACCGCCAACTTATGTAGCATGTTGTGTAAATTAAAACATCGATTTCAATTCACGTGCAAGGTTAGGGGTAAAAGATATTTTTTTAATGAATGCAATCATTTTCCCATAATATATATATATATATATATATATATATATATATATATATGTAATTTGGAATTGCGTCCATATTTGCTTTCTTTGTGACATAAATGCAGTTATATTTCGAATGTTGTTAAAGTTCTTAAACCGGCCACTATCACTCTCACGTGACCGAATTTGTGTATTTTGTGCAGCTCCGAGTATACTTTTTCCCTTGGTTTATACACTGTATAAAAACCTGAGAAAACAATATCTTTATGCACTTACAGACCAGTTGCACAGGAACGAGATGGTGTTTTTTTTTTGTTGGTTAAATTGATAATGATCATCCTTTACAAACAGCCAGATTTAATTTAATTAGTCTTATCTATTAAGAAAACCATACTTCCTTGAGTAAAAATGCATTTGATTATAGATTAGAACCATGATTTATATCCATTTACTGTCCATACCGATAATCTGCCTAGAAATGCCATGGCATGCATGTATACATGTATTTCAATATAAGATATAGCCCTTACAGACCGGGTGCTAATTATACATGTACTTATTATATGCATTTGTGATTTTGTAATGACGCATATGTCATTATAATAATTACTAACTAACTTAATAACTTCCTTTTTTGTGTTTTGAAATATATTTAAGTTCTTGGATTTTTAAGGACCCTGTGTTGGGCACACTTAGCTTCGCAACCAAACTTTTTATAACACGCAAGGGTGCGAGGGCACACACAGAGAGAGAGAGAGAGAGAGAGAGAGAGAGAGAGAGAGATATGAACTTATCTTCAATAAAGTTTGTTCGAATCTCGTTCATCCACGTGTTTACAAGTAAAGTCTGATTGACAAGTAGTTACGCTTATCTATTGATAAAATATCGTTGGTTTTTTTTTTTATCATTCTATTCACTTCCAGGAAAACAGTTTACCATTACAATGAACCTCTTTATTCGCTTCCGCCTATATATATGTATAGATACTTGTATTTAATTATGGCATCATTCCACTCGACCAACACGAAGACTATAGTTATTATATTTATTTATCAGATAGGAACATCTGTCCATCTCATCCTTAAAAGCGGAAATAATCAAATGCGTCAAATATCCACAAAATCAAAATGTTCATAACCTTCATTTTAAAACGTGACCAAAACAAAAACACCAAAAAAAACTAGTAAATGAATATTTTTTCTTCTTTTTTTTCATGAAGCAACATCGGAATGTCCTCTACAATATATATTAATTCCATGCCCACATTCTAAGCATGCAAGGGAGGTAATAAGCTTTGAATATACCCCCCCCCCTCTTTCGAAAATTGTGAATTTTCCATGATCATTCCAATTTTCAATGATAAAAACAATTTAATGGAGAATATACATGTATATATATCACCGATGACCAGGGTGAAGTTGTAGCAGACGAAATTTTAGACATACAATAGGCTAGTAAAATATTGTTTACAGAAATGCTTTTATCAATTATGGATGAAAGTCCACTGCTTGGAATACAAATAAAACCGTAAATATATTTTGTGATGTTGATTTCATTTATTGATATATTTCTGCAGTAAGTGAGAGCGATTGCTAGATGTGTATTGCCTTAGTAAAAGTAGTACCTGTTACCTACTTTTAACAAATGTTCATACGCACAGCCGTGACCTCTGTTGACCCCGTAGTGGATTTATGCAGGGATAAATACGTGTTGCTCGTAATAGTGTTATGTAGGAGAAAACAGTTGCAAATGTAAATATATATAAATATTTAATGGAACGTTGAATTATTTTATATTCAGAAGTTTGTACTCCTCTTTACTTTCTTTGTCCATACAAGTACTCAAGTGATATGATTGTGAATAATATGCTGTATGCATTTTTCCATAAAAGTAAAGACGCTCACATTTTCATGCTTGCATTGTGACATCACAATGCATCAATACATTCTTACGTCGTAAGACTATTTCATGACGTCAAGTTTGCTAATGTGACGTTATCATTTTGAATCCAATACATGTTTACAAAAGGTAACAAAGTAATTTGGTCTGCGAATTTTTTGAAATTTTTTCATTCATAGCAGTATCGTTTACGATTTTATTTTCACGCAGACTGATGTAATTTAGTTACCTCCACATCCCCTTCTCCATCCCATTTTTTACTGTATAATTACTCGATAATTTCTGTTGCATTTGGTTTTTGTAATGGCGCTTAGGCCTTTATAGTGTTTGGATTTTTTTGTGCGCCACCTTTTTGACATCATTAGTGTTTTAGTTGTATATTGGCTGGGATCACTGTGTAATGTTTATATGTTTATTTGCGCAGTTGCAAATCTAGTTCTAATTTTTATATTAAGTGCTCCCAGCCAATTAATTTTGTAAAAATTTGATATATATATATATATATATATATATATATATATATATATATATATATATATATCCAATAATAAAAGTCAAGAAACACAAAACTTGAATAACATTTCACTGTTAGCGCTTTCGGCTTTAATGCCTCTTCAGACAGTTATATATTTATATTTTTGAAGCCTTTAAGAATACACAGAATTTACAGATAAATACAATATAGTAAGTTTGGCCCTGCCCTGGGGTCCAAACCACTACCCTGCGGATCATGAAATTTACAATTTTGGTTGAGGCCTCCCTGCTATATATATATACACACACACACACACACACACACACACACATATATATATATATATATATTATATATATATATATATATATATATACATACATACATACATACATATTGTGAGTTCAACCCCGGGTAGGGGTGGAAGTGGGTATCCAAATAAAGGGAAATTTTCTGTGCTTTATATTAAATATTTCTTCACTTAGGGCAGTTATGTTCATTTAAGAGTTCTTTGCTATTTCCGTGCTTTATATAAAATATTTCGAATGCAATGTGTATCATGTATGATCCTCTTAAATGTACCTTAAATAACTGTATCCCATTTCCATTCTCAACGACCGTGTAGCCTGTGAGTGTGGCGAGAATCCCATCGTCATCGAAAGCAAGTTTTTAAAGACTTGCCTAGATGGTCGAGCGCAAATACACTGATGATCTTGCTGAAGAGGCAGAAAGAGCAGCCACTCACGGTGAACTGAGTACTGTCTACAAAATAACCAAACAGCTTTGTGGTAATAAGACCTCAAAAACAAGCCAATTAAAAGACAAACAAGGAAACTCACTGACGAGAGAGGAAGAACAAGCAAAGAGATGGGTAGAACATTTTAAAGAAGTACTTAACTGTCCTGATCCATCAGAAAAAGCCACTATTACACCAACTGCCGAGGACATTAGTATTGATACAAGCCCACCAACACTAGAAGAGATCATTAAAGCAATAAAATCATTGAAAAACAGAAAAGCAGCTGGAATCGATGCCATCCCTGCCGAGTTATTAAAATCTGATACTAATTTAGCAGCAAAAGTTTTACATCAACTCTTTAAAAACATCTGGGACAAAGAGACTATACCATCAGATTGGATTAAAGGCCTTATTGTACTGCTTCCAAAGAAAGGAGACGTACTCTGCTGTGACAACTGGAGAGGAATCACTCTACTCTCTGTACCTAGCAAAGTATTCTACAAGATCCTTCTCAGCCGAATCGATACAGCCATTGATCGGAAGCTAAGGGAAGAACAGGCTGGTTTCAGAAAAGGCAGAGGTTGTATTGACCAAATATTTGCTCTTCGAAATATAATCGAACAATGCATTGAATGGAACACACCTTTATTCATAAACTTTATAGACTTTAAAGGACACATCGCATGTTTTTAAACTTTTTAATTTTTTCAGCAAAATTAATTCATTTCATGCCTAAAACTACTTTACATGTGTTTTAAATAAAACATTTTGCGTAGTTTTCGAGTTTGAAAGCGATGAAATTCAAATTTTGCGATATGCATATTTTCTTCGATAATTTACGCGCCATTATCTGTGACGTCATATGCGACCTCGAGCGAGAAGATTTGAAAACAGTTGTTAGCCATTTCATAAACATATTAGATTTAATTGACAAACAAACAATTATCACATTAACGGCTTGTAAATAACACTGCATTAGGGTGTTTTGTGCCGTTTAAGGGTGCACTTGCAGTCAGTAGAGAGGCTTTGAACTGTGTTTTTTTCAATTTTCGAAGGAAGGTATGAGGGACAAGACGTGAATATTTTTTGTCGGCACAACGACTTTGCCATAAAAAACCAGTAGAATTTGTCCCTGTACTTTTTTAAACAAGCACTTGGACAAAGACGTAGATAAACTGCGAGAAAATGGTTCTATCGAAGCTACGCACTGTTACATATAGGGCTACGGCTTATGCTTTCCGTTCTGCTTTCAAATTCAATACACACTCGCACCAACTGACCTTCACCTTGTAACAACATAAAGGCAGAACTTCGCTAGCAGTGTCTGCCAACTGGTAGTTTTAAAAAAAGAAATTTAAAGATAAAAGTTAATTGAACTTTCAATTATAAATAATAAAATATGATATTTCCCAACTTTGAATTGAATTATAATGCTTTCATTTTTTTAGGGACCGCGTACGTGTTTACAACAACAGCATGCCGCGCTCCCACTTCCTAAGTAACAACGTGTAGATAACAAAAAAATAAGGATTAATAAAATTGCTTGAATAAAATAATATAAAAGTATTGGGATTTTCACCATAAGTTTGATCATTTTTCTTTTCTTTTCGAAATGCACCCGTGACAGTAGGCCTAGTTGTCAATGATACATAATCGTATCATAATTTAGGTCTATCTAACTTCTCCAAAAATAAATTTAATAATATTTGCACTGTTTATTTTCAAAAAGCAACAACGCTAATTACAGTTGTTTACAGAAATGACATTACCAAATAGTGTTTAGACAGTGATCCCAAGTAAACATTATTTACTCGCAGATTTCATACTCGCTTTCCTCGCTACATTTGGGTCGCTATTTGTGTGCACTGGTGGCTAAAAGATATAAGACTCGGGAAATTTGTCAACATCGAAATAAATGTTATCCATGGTAAATAAATTAGGGCCCTAAAACCCGAGTTTTTAAAAATATCTAACACTACTTTTACAACAAGTTGATCGAACGAAGGTCGCATATGACGTCACTGTACCACGTGACTACCTATCTAATTAACTAGGCTTTTTGAAATCGGGGCTTAGATTTAAGTCCGTATTGTGGCTGATTATCGCAATACTTCAGCGAACGAACTATTACAATTAATTTCTATTAGCATAAGGAAGACAAAATGCATATAATTTTGTATACTTTGAAAACACGATATGTGTCCTTTAAGAGAGCCTTCGATAGCGTCCACCGAGACACACTTTGGGAAATATTGACAGCATATGGTATACCAACTAAACTTATCACTATCATAAAATGCTTCTACCAAAATTTTGAATGCAACATCATATTAGAAAACAACATTTCTGATCCATTCGAAGTAAAATCTGGTGTCCGTCAAGGATGTATTCTATCACCCATACTATTCTTGATGGTAATAGATTGGATACAGAGAAACACAACATCTGTTAGAAATGGAATACAGTGGACAATGTTTAAACAATTAGAAGGCCTTGATTTTGCTGATGACTTAGCAGAAATATCAACAACCCAGAGACAACTACAAGAAAAAACAAACAGCTTAAATCCATATGCCCAAAAGACCGGACTAAACATCAACATAGCAAAAACAAATGTGATGGTGGTAAACCAGAAAATCACAGATCCAATTACCATCATTAACCACCCAATTGAAAATGTAGAAGATTTTACATATCTTGGCAGTGTAATCAGCAATGACAATGGAGCAAAAAAAGACATACAATCAAGACTATCAAAAGCCCGTACAGCCTTTCACAGACTTCAGCCAATCTGGAAGTCACAAAACTTCAGCATAAACACCAAGCTGAAGTTGTTTAACAGCAACGTGAAATCAGTCCTCCTTTACGGCTAGGAATGCTGGATAATAATACAGAGCGACATACAGAGGATAGAGGCATTCCATAACAGCTGCCTCAGAAAAATTCATCGAATATACTGGCCTAACAAGATAACAAACAAGAACTTGTTCAATATTAGCAAATGTAGTAGTATCTCAACACAGATAAAACAGCGGCGCTTTAGATGGCTAGGTCATGTTCTGAGAATGCCCAGTGAGAAGATTCCAAAAACTGCCTTGCACTGGACACCACCAGGGAAACGAAAGCCAGGAAGACCTCGAACCACCTGGAGGAGAACCATCCAAGCGGAACTTCAAGAGGAAGGGTACACCTGGGGACAGGCTCAGCACTTGGCAAAGGACAGGGACAAATGGAGGAAGCTTGTTGGTGCCTTATGTCCCACCGGGGATGAAGAGGATAAGTAAGTAAGATGGTCGAGCGGTCTAGTGCGTTGGTTACATGCTGCTAGGAGATTTGGTTCCGCAGGTCGTGAGTTCAACCCCGGGTAGGGGCGGAAGTAGGTATCCAAATAAAGTGAAATTCCTTTGTAGACATCAGACGAACCTGATTAGTGTTGCAATGTTGTCCAAGGCATATTGAGTTAAATCTCATTATCTTATTTGAATGACATTAATTAAATATGTTTAATTATATCTTGAAGACCCTGGAGGACTGGTAAATATTTCTACGGACAGGTTGAAATTAAACCCTATCAGTCCTTGAAGTAATGCATCAATATACAATGTAGTATATTTATTTGTGACTGTTGATTCCATTCAGTCCGTGCATTTTTCAATCTTTCAGGCTTGTGGCAGTTTTTAGATGATATCAATAATATTGTTGAATTATGCTTTGAAAGTTTGACCTTTTTGCACTTAAATGTCATGTACAATGTACATGTAATATGGAAACAACACTTATGCATTGAAATGATGAATATATATAATCATTTATTTCCTCAGATATATGATCACACGGAGTGATATTCTCTCTCTCTCTCTCTCTCTCTCTCTCTCTCTCTCTCTCTCTCTCTCTCTCTCTCTCTCTCTCTCTCTCTCTCATTGCTTTTTTTTTTATCAACTTTCAAGAGCTTATATTTTCTCATCTGCTGTAATACTTCAGTTAAAAATACTGCAGACAGTCTTCTAATCTATCACTTATATACATATAAAATTATCTACATTGAAATGATGAATATATATATAATCATTTATTTCCTCAGATACATGGTCATACGGACTGATATTCTCTCATTCTCTCTCTCTCTCTCTCTCTCTCTCTCTCTCTCTCTCTCTCTCTCTCTCTCTCTCTCTCTCTCTCTCTCATTGCTCTTTTTTATCAACTTTCAAGCTTATATTTTCTCATCTGCTGTAATACTTCAGTTAAAAATACTGCAGACAGTCTTCTAATCTATCACTTATATACATATAAAATTATCTACATTACAAAATTTTAAAAATAATACTCATTTGTCAAAAATATACCCCCAATACTAATTCATCATGCCTGTTTTGGGATACATTGTCAGAAACTATATTTGATTTTGAGCCCATTGAAAGATTAGAAATTTTCAACATGAGTAATTACACGTGTACTTCGTTCACAAGATCACTTACAGCACTTTCGCAGTCAGTGTAGCTCGACTCCATCGTCTCCATGCTATCTTTAAACAAGGAAGTTATATATGTGTCGCAAATGATGTTTGTCATATTGTTTACATTAGTTACCATTTCTGCATCAGTGTTAAGGTTACCTAAACTTCGTTAACTATAGTGTCGCCAAAATCCATGTCTACTTAGGGTGTTCATTAGTGAGACAAACTGAGATATACATACATTCTAAAGTTTTTGCAAAAAAAATCGCGTGCGTACAAGTGGAAGATTTCATAAGTATTCAGAGGGGTACACCGAAGTTAGATTAAGTTATATAAACATCATCCTAATATCGTTAATACATGTATTTGACCAAAAGTGTCGGTCTTTGTCGTATTTGGGGATATTTTTCGCAAACAATGATCGATTATAACAGCACAAGAATATTTCGTGCCTTTCCCAAGCAAGATTCGCAGAAATACATGTACTTCCTGTCTTGGTTTCACACAAAATATCAGCAAACGATCCTCATCTTTCACATGCGCCGAGTCGTTGTTTACACACGATAACTTTCTTTTTCTAAATGACTATGCACATAAGGAGCGATTTCAAGATCACAATATACATATATAATATAAAAATTACAAAGTGTTCCCAATATATGAATGCATCTTCACCGGTCAATGGTTATGAATTCGTTACCTTGCACTAACGATTTAGTGCGAGGTCACGAATCAATAACCCTTGACTTGTGAAGATGATCGTGAAGATGACCGTAAACTTTGACCCCTATTGTGGCCCCATCCAACCCCTGCGGACCATGATTTGAACAAACTTGAATCTACTCTATGTAAGGAAGCATTCACGTAAATTTCCATTTTTCTGGCCCAGTGGTTCTTGAGAAGAAGATTTTTAAAGCTGTATGACCCGATGTTCATCAATTGAATCGCATTACCTAAGGATGCTTGCATATTAACTTGACTAATTATAGTCCTGTTGTTCTTGAGAAGATTTTTACGTTACATATCGCTATGGCCCCACGCCTATTTGAACAAACTTGAAGACACTATATCAGAAAGCTTTCCTGTAAATTTTAACTTGGTTCTTGGGAAGAAGATTTTTATTTTCACTATTTCATATTCAAGGGTTTGTTTTCAGCATGCGTACAATGCTATATAGCATTAATTTTATCAATTATAATATCTATGTGGTACTCAGTTCTTGTCGGTGATAATCTTTAAATGCCCGCTTTATACATGCATTTCTTAACCTGTAAGCATTTTTTTTTTAAAAAATGTCAAATTGGAAAATGAATATGCGCTGAGAAGTAAATACAACAATAGTATCGTGTTTTGGTTGTTTTCCGTTATCTTTACATACAATATTAGACTTATAGGTTGATTCTCCCTCAGTATTGTTTATATTCATAATTAATGGTAGTGGAAATGTCAGATTAAACCGAAGAACTGGACTGCAAGATCAACCCTCTGCGTACCCCTCCCCCTCCCCCCCCCTTTTTTTTTAAACCGTAACGATTTAGTATTTGAGCTTAGGGTAGAAGTGGGACACTTAACTTTTTTGTCTTTCTTGTTTGTCAAATATTTTCAGACAATTGTGAAGTCAATGTTTTGTTCCGCTACCCCCTCCCCCTACTTTTGAAAAGGGATGCTACGAGTCTGTAAGGAGTGGTTAGAAAATTTGTTTGTGCTGGGTTGGGTGGAGGGGTTGCTTATATTGCTGATTATGTAAATTACCATACAGATGTATACATCAAATATTTCCTGAAATATATCAATGTGAGAGACAATTTCGAATGGGGGGGGGGGGTAATTCTTTATATCAAAATTGTCTTTACTGAGCTGTAGTGATAAATTGGTGTATATCTTATAGGTATATTTACAGTGCTGAATAGAGAAGACTTATAATGTGGCGACAGGCTGACCTCCTTTTAGTTATTTTCTTATTCTCCACGGGTAAGATTATGTATTAAAGTACAGTTTAGTATCATTCTTCTTTTCATCGAAAACAAGATTGGTGTTGAAAAGATGGCATGTAATTAATCGCAAGATGTATCGTTATATTTTTCAAATATATCAGTGATGGCGCAGCTGACCATGGCCACTACCAACGACACTAGTCCGGGTCCCACTACACCCGGAAACGTAAGTAAATTGTTTGAGATTTTACAACAAAAAAATGCTTGAGATTTATCACATGTTTAGATGTATTTTAGCGTGCATGTTTTTAATGTATAGTATTTTAGTGTGCAATTTAGTGTATATCATTTTTAGTGCGCATTTTAGTGTATTTTATTTTAGTGTGCATTTTTTATTTTATATTATCTTTAGCGTGCATTTTTAGTGTACATCATTTTAGTGTGTATTTTTTAGTGTACATATATTATTTTTAGTGTGCATTTTCAGCGTGTATTATCTTTAGCGTATATTACTTATAGAACATCTTTAGCACGAAAGCGCATCATATCCAAATAAATATTTTCCCCTATGCTGTACATATGAGATTCTAAGTCCTGTGTAGTTATATTTATGGCATGCAAATTTCATGGGCGGATCCAGTAAATTCTCAAAAGGGGGTACATTTTTCAGTCCAAATAGTTGTTACAAACTTCGAAATAGCACGATAAACCCTGACAAGGGAGGGATAGGGCTGAGGTAAAGCTAAATGAACATCAAGAACCAATGACCTACATCGAACAGAGACGTATCTGTTACACCAATTCAACATCTCTAGTGTAATCTCTCTGTTGAAATATTTTGTTTTCACTTCTGATTCAATATTTTGAAAAACAAATATCGTGCCGATCAATTTACATGTACACTACAGCTCACGTATACTGCAATTTCTTAAAAGTTCAAAATTTCATTTATATTTTGGCATACTTTCGTTGTGTTTTATTTCCAAACGAATGTTGGTTTTTGTTTTTAGCATCTTCATTTACTTGTAAATCGACTATATCAGTTGTGTCTAATTTAGACCGAGAGGTCAAATTCATGCTACATTTTGACATAATCAGATTATAAGAACCATTCATTTCAAACATAGAATTTGTAGACCTGTAACTAAGGACTAGTTTTATGAGGTGCACATATTTCATAGTTTGATTTGTTATTGGTCAGAATACATCCTGTGACCAGCAGAAATAAATCACAAAAAAAATGAAAAGATTATAAACAATTGATTTACAATCACTTACATATATCAATGAAAAAATTACTAACTTACAGCAGGTCAAACCAAAGTTCACTAAAACTATGTCAAAAATTACTAACTTACAGCAGGTCAAACCAAAGTTCACTAAAACTATGTCAAAAATTACTAACTTACAGCAGGTCAAACCAAAGTTCACTAAAACTATGTCAAAAATTACTAACTTACAGCAGGTCAAACCAAAGTTCACTAAAACTATGTCAAAAATTACTAACTTACAGCAGGTCAAACCAAAGTTCACTAAAACTATGTCCGACGCCGGTTTACCGCCGAGCTAAATTCCAAAATAGAGTATATATATAAACTTTCACGAATCGGCTGTTAGTCCAATCAATCCCAAGATGTAAATTTTCAAAGGTAATTCTGTACAGTGCTTACAGAATACTTAATGAGTCAACCGAGTGCTTATTGTCGCAAAATTTACAGTCTATTTCTACTCAAATGAATTTTCCAGACCTCTCCTTTTTATGACTCAAATAAACAGTACCGGAAATCATTTAAAGAAAAAACAATAGACAAATCCTAATTACTTTACGGAGCCTGGACGTAGTCCATGTAATCAATACAAGTATGCATTTTTCAAATAAAATAAGTAATTCGCCGTATACTTATGACTTTTTCATTCAATAAAGGGTGTGAACTTTTTGATAAACCCGACGGCACCGGCTACAACACAGACTGTTGGCGGTTCTGTTTTCGGGTTGATTTGGATATCAACCAAAACTTTGGATGAAAAACTTATTTATCAACGCGTGTTCATAATTACAAAAAAAATGTAACTGGGGGAAGAAAGCTGGTCTGGGGGCGAACAAATATCAGTTTAGTCTTCACGAGGTTGTGTATGGGTTATCTAATCTCGTACACACATGCATTGAAGAGATTTTAATTCAAGATATATAAAGATGTTTAAATGTGAATCCATTGTGGCTCCGCCATGACATGAACAAACCTGAAACTACATTACATAAAGATTCTTATATACCTGTTAGACAATTTGTGACCTTGTGGTTCTTGGGAAGATATTGAAAGATTTTTCCAATATATTATAATTGTTCAATTTTGAACCCCTAACGTGGCCCCGCGGTGACCTCGGGGGTCATTGTATGAGCAAATCTCCACTACACGGGGATTTGACAAAGTAGTTCTCGAGAAGAGAATTTTCAAAGAATGTTCCTACATACTGCTCAGTAACCAGTGTTGAACTTAAACCCCTGGTGCCCTTAGAGTCATGGTATGAACGAACTAGAATATTTAGTATGCAAGCAATGTTTCTTGCTAGTTTAGACTTTTCTGATTTCTTGATTTTTGTTGAGAAGATTTTTTATACACTCCATTCCATTTTTACTACATTGTATTTCTTAATTATTTCCCCTTTGAAGGGACATAGTCCCTCAATTGAAGACGCTTGAATTCTATTTATCCAAAGGTGCGTTTTGGTAAGTCTGGTTAAAATTGGTTCTTTAGAAAAAGTCGAAAGTAATGTTTACAGACTATAGATGGACGCCAGACACAGATTTTGGCCAGAAAAAAACCTCACGTGAGCCTTCGGCTCTGATGATCTAAAAATGCTACTGAATGTTTAAATGTACATATACCTCGTTGATAAATAATTATGTAACTTTGAGAGATTGCAGTGACATTGATAAGATTTTTTGTTTCAGGGGGCAGATTGTGTAACAGGACTGTTCGCTGTTCTACTTACCGCCCTGATGATGCTCTTTCGCCATTTTATCCAATGAGGAAGATTTCGTGTATCCGTGGCAGCGCTGGGATTATCTATAATGAATCCTTATAAAATGTAGCACTTAAAATAAATGATGTATAACAGTAGAAAATGGGCTTGTTTTCTCCCTGCTTACTTTAAGGAGGTATGCTACACCAGAGAAATTTGATGTAGATGAAAAGTGGAGGATATGTACAACAATATTTTGAAGTTGAAAATTTTCAAATTTACTTTATTTTGTCAAAAAATGCAGTTTTAGTAGAAGGTAATCTGAAAAAAAAATTAAAACCCCTGCTGGACTCGAAACTGCGACCTACAGTTCAGCAGTCGGTATTCAAACCTACTGAGGTACTCGGCTGGGTATTTTAATGGAAAAGGAAAAGAGAAATATTGCTGATATCGATTTTTTCATTCATGTTTTTAAAGGACGTCAGCCATTATGACGATGTAGAGTACTACCTTAAATTTGATAAAACTCGCATTTAATTTTTCGGCGAGCATATGTATATATGATATACTAATGTATGTATCACAGGTACTCGACGTTTTAAATATATCTATAATTTAAAAAAAATGTCTTCCTATAAACAAATTATTCACTTCCGCCGCCGCCCCCCCCCCTTTTTTTTTTTTTACTATGGATGGATTTCGCCAAAAAATTTGCATCGTGATATCTCACGAAATTTTTTCACAATATCATGATAATATTGCGATATTTTAGGACAATCTGTTTTTCCTTAATTCTCTGTTATTTTCATTACTGCTTTGGTGTGAAAGCACAAAATAAGCCAAATTCAGTTTATTTTAAACATTTATTTTGTATAAGTAACTGTAATACAACAAATAACATTTTAAAATATCAGATCAAATATTGCTCACAACCCGTGACTAGAAAAATAGAACAATATTACCATGTTCAGACGTCATCTTGTTATTTTTTGTTGCTTCCTGTTAATTTCAAACCTAACGCATAAACGTTATTTTCCCGTTTACATATGTCTAAAATACCAGTTTCTTCTCCGCCGTATCGCGATGCGTATCGTGGGACGAATTATTACAATATACCGGTAATATCGTCCCTACCTTTTACCGATTATTTGCATTCCAGTTCACTGTGACGATGCGAGGGGTAAAATAAGACCTTGATGGAGTTGCTTCTAAACGGTAGGGGTCAAATTATCATATTTTATCGAACTTTTCGCCGAAAATTGCAAGCGATGCAGCTGGTGAAAAACAAAAACGAAGATGGTGGCGTGATGTACCTTGTGAATAGTGGGGGTTTTTTTTATAGGAAGACAATTATTTATCATGGACATTTAAAACGTTGAGTGTCTCTGTCAACAAACTAGACAATGATTTCTTCTATTGATATTTGAAATGCAAAATATAACATTTCTATATCAAAAATACTACACATGTATGATAGAAATTGAAATACAAATGACATTCAATGTTAATTTTCATGCCCACTGACTTCATGACAATTTGTTGATTTGCAAACAATTGAGAAATTACATGCATGTGGGGAAATTAACACATTTGAGCTTCAAAGGGTTATCACAAAGAAAACAACTGGAAATGTGGCTGGTGTTGTGTATATCTACAATGTAATTGTAATGCAGGGACAATCCTGTTTTGTATATGTCGTTGTAATGTAGAGACGCTCGTGTTGTGTGTATTTTTCACCGTGTACAAGCCGATGACCGTAGTAAACATTACGGTCATCAAAAACAGGCAGCTGACCTCATCAGTAAGAATTTTATAATCACGATTTCAAACAACTGATTGTTCATTACCAAATATCCAGTAGAGTATTCTTAATGTTAGTCACTGTTGTTTTCTCAAAAGCAAGCTTATTTATCGATAAAACGACTAATCAACGAAGTTTTGTAGTGTGAGTATTGCAGTATGAGATGGTTTGCTCAACTCTCTATATTTATGCGCTGTACATAAAGCTTGTTTCTAAAGTAAAAAAAAGTTTGGATGCAATTGTAGGGACTTCGATTTGAAATATGCTGGAAAACAAGACTGAGCTTAATCATGACGATTGATTGTTTGTTTGTTTGTTTTGGTCCCGTCAATAATGTTTCACTCAGACTAGAGACGTCACCAGCTGTAGGTGAAGCATCACAGATTGAGACCTATGCTTAGCGCTCAGAGCTGTGGCAGAGAGGGTTTGCCAACGCCTGTCGCAACGCGGAGCCTCCGTTTTTGAGGTAATATCCAAAAGACCCGGTATTAGGTCAAATGCTGTTTGACGCGTTTATACCGATGTTAGGCCATTCTTGGCACATTGATTTTGACTACGGATTACTCTGTCTACCTGATCAAGACATTGGGCTCACAGCGTGTGTGACCGGTAACAGGGGATGCTTACTCCTCCTGGACATCTGATACCACCTCTGGTATGCCCAGGGGTCCGTGTTTTCCCAATTAGTGGTCCCTTAGTTTCCCTGACATAAACATGTGGCTCCCAGTGCAAAGATGGAGCACTTTGATAGTACAGAAAGGTTAACATAGGAATACACAGCCCCACGGGATTAAAGTAGATCCTCAGTACCCCTTGCTCGTCGTAAGGGACTACTAAATATAGGGCGGTCCTTTGGATGAGACCGCAAAAACCGAGGTCCCGTGTCACAGCATCTGTAGCACGATAAAGATCCCTCCCTGCTCAAAGGCCGTTAGCGCTGAGCATAGACCTAAGTTTTGCAGCTCTTCACCGCGCCGCCATATAGTGAAACATTCTCGAAAGGGGTGTTAAACAATAATCAATCAATCACAGCCCCATGATAGAAAGCAGTCTTTAGAGATAGTCTCATTACCCGAGAAGGTCTTTTCTGAAGTTAACATTGAAAAACGTGGCAATGTTACCATGAATAGTGCGTCAGAACAACAGAATGCGCCAATGTCAATAAGTGAATTAAATTTCGGGGAGTTGGGGGTTGGGGGGTTGGGTTAAAATTCTTGATATTCAACAAAGCAGTCTTGACTTTTTACTCCAATTTTTCCTGCCGTTTTGGTTGACCCTGTACTCAGTTAATTACGCTATGTCAGTATTATTGTGATGTTTCAATGCACCGCTAGATGGAACAGTTGTGCAGATCAGATCTACTAGCCATCCTGTACATCTTACCGATAGCTATTTTAATTGGACTTGAAATCGCATATAATTAGAGTGTTATACACGGAAACTGGGGATAGTGGCTAATTACACCGGGAAATATTTCATGTTATGTTCCGCATAATATTGTGTTAGTTTCCCAAAAATATTTCGTGAAGCGAGTGATAGCGTTATGACAGACAAATACATATGTAGATCTCCTTTTGTTTTCACCATCACTTATCAATTTCAATTAGAAAACATCCATATGAATTTTGATTGTGTTTGTTTGACTTGTTGAAAAGAAAATTAAACAAACTCCGAGTAGCTGGGTTTCTTTTTCAAAATTCTTTCTCCTTACATAAAAGTGTCTTTGACATACGATGATGCAACAGAGAGAGAGAGGCAACAGAGAGAGAGAGAGAGAGAGAGAGAGAGAGAGAACAATTCGATAAGCCCTAGGGACGACCCGTCCCTTCGTCAGTAGAAACAAAATTTTACTAATAAAAATATAAATGAAGGGCTGGGTGAACACGACCTCTGGACGCACCAGAGGTGGGATCAGATGCCCAGGAGAAGCGAGCATCCCCTGCCGACCAGTCACGCCTGCCGTGAGCCCGATAATATGTCTTATATTGATTTAAATTTACCACTAAATGTTTAAAAGAGAAAAGTTGGTTACTAGTACCCAGCTACTTGAACCAGGTGAAAGTTAGCTACTAGTAGCCAACTACTAAAGGTGAGGAAAGTTATTTAGCTACTCGTAGCCAGCTACTACTACAAGATAAAAAGTTATAATTACCGATAGCCAGCTACCAGGTAAAGGTTACTGAGTTTGAAAATTATTATCTATCAGGTTTATTTCTAAAGATGGCGAGGAGTCACATGAAATTCCAAACTTCAAGCTCAATTTTCCCCCAATTACTTTTAAGTTAAAACTTTGCAATGCAAATTACGTATAATTAGCTTTGGATAGACCAGAAAAAATTCGGTAGTGTTGGTTATTTCTCCATTGAACTTCATTCAAAAAGATCAGCGATCTGCGCTAAGAGAATATGGGATTACATCCTGTAGACTTGACATTGTTGAATGGTTGAATGTATTGAGCCGATGATAGAGAATGACAATTTAACCGGGTACCTGTAAAGTGCAAAACGAAACGAGATCTGCCGAAACGAAACGAAACCTACCGAAACGACACAGATTATATAACCGAACTCTTTGAATTATGATAATTTAAAATGGTATCTTAGGCCCCTGTGAAAGTTATCACATAAAAATAAAATTCGCCCCCCCCCCACCCCCTTGACGTCACAAGGCTTTCGGCTTGACTGATACAAAGTTTTAAAAGTTGGAAAGGGGGGTGAGTAAGCACAAAGTACATATCCGAAGTTGATTTAATACCATGTGCAATTAGTTTCGAATCCATAAATTTCAGAACGGAGGGTCACAGTCTCAGAGGTCAGAGGTCAGGGGAAACACAATAGACGAGGGGTGGGGTCGCCGACGTTGGATCAAACTAGAAACCAATACAAAAAAACTACAAACCAATACACAAATTAGAAACCAATACAACAAACTACAAACCAATACATCAACCTACAAACCAATACAACAAACTACAAACCAATACAACAAACTACAAACCAATACATCAACCTACAAACCAATACAACAAACTACAAACCAATACATCAAACTACAAACCAGTACATCAACCTACAAACCAGTACATTAACCTACAAACCAGTACAACAAACTAAAAACCAATACACCAAAAAACTAACCAATACATCAACCTACAAACCAATACATCAACCTACAAACCAATACAACAAACTACAAACCAATACATCAACCTACAAACCAATACATCAACCTACAAACCAATACATCGACCTACAAACCAATACATCAACCTACAAACCAATACATCAAATTACAAACCAATACATCAACCTACAAACCAATACATCAAACTACAAACCAATACATCAACCTACAAACCAATACATCAACCTACAAACCAATACATCGACCTACAAACCAATACATCAACCTACAAACCAGTACATTAACCTACAAACCAATACATCAACCTACAAACCAATACATCAAAATACAAACCAATACATCAACCTACAAACCAGTACAACAAACTAAAAACCAATACACCAAAAAACTAACCAATACATCAACCTACAAACCAATACATCAACCTACAAACAATACAACAACCTACAAACCAATACATCAACCTACAAACCAATACATCAACCTACAAACCAATACATCGACCTACAAACCAATACATCAAACTACAAACCAATACATCAAATTACAAACCAATACATCAACCTACAAACCAATACATCAACCTACAAACCAATACATCAACCTACAAACCAATACATCAACCTACAAACCAATACATCAACCTACAAACTAATACATCAACCTACAAACCAATACATCAAACTACAAACCAATACATCAACCTACAAACCAATACAACAAACTACAAACAAGTACATCAACCTACAAACCAATACATCAAACTACAAACCAATACAACAAACTAAAAACCAATACATCAACCTACAAACCAATGCAACAAACTACAAACCAATACAACAAACTACAAACCAATACAACAAACTACAAACCAATACATCAACCTACAAACCAATACCTCAAACTACAAACCAATACATCAACCTACAAACCAGTACATCAACCTACAAACCAATACAACAAACTACAAACCAGTACATCAACCTACAAACCAATACATCAAACTACAAACCAATACAACAAACTAAAAACCAATACATCAACCTACAAACCAATACAACAAACTACAAACCAATACAACAAACTACAAACCAATACATCAACCTACAAACCAATACAACAAACTACAAACCAATACAACAAACTACAAACCAATACACCAAACTACAAACCAATACATCAACCTACAAACCAATACAACAAACTACAAACCAGTACATCAACCTACAAACCAGTACATTAACCTACAAACCAATACATCAACCTACAAACCAATACATCAAAATACAAACCAATACATCAACCTACAAACCAGTACAACAAACTACAAACCAATACATCAACCTACAAACCAATACATCAACCTACAAACCAATACATCAACCTACAAACCAATACATCAAACTACAAACCAATACATCAACCTACAAACCAATATATCAACCTACAAACCAGTACATCAAACTACAAACCAATACATCAAACTACAAACTAATAAAACAAACTACAAATCAATACAACAAACTACAAACTAATACATCAACCTACAAACCAATACAACAAACTACAAACCAATACATCAACCTACAAACCAATACATCAACCTACAAACCAATACATCAACCTACAAACCAATACAACAAACTACAAACCAATACAAAAAACTACAAACCAATACAACAAACTACAAACCAATACAACAAACTACAAACCAGTACATCAAACTACAAACCAGTACATCAACCTAACAACCAGTACATCAACCTACAAACCAATACAAAAAACTACAAACCAATACAACAAACTACAAACCAATACAACAAACTACAAACCAGTACATCAAACTACAAACCAGTACATCAACCTAACAACCAGTACATCAACCTACAAACCAATACAAAAAACTACAAACCAATACAACAAACTACAAACCAATACAACAAACTACAAACCAGTACATCAAACTGCAAACCAATACATCAACCTACAAACCAATACAAAAAACTACAAACCAATACATCAACCTACAAACCAATACACCAAACTGCAAACCAGTACATTAACCTACAAACCAGTACAATTGTCTCCAGTTATGGAACTCCTCTCTCTCTCTTTCTCTATCTCTCTCTCTCAAAATGAAAGGGGTACAATTCCTCCCCAATGCTTAGTAATATGTATGTGATATATATATATACAATTAAGAGCATTAAATTATTGTTTTTCGATTGTACTGTTAAGAACCATATGGGGCTGACCCTCCCTTTTTTTTTTTTTTTTTTTTTTTTTTTACAACGTTCAATTTCGGTTATTTTCACACACAAACTAAGTTATTTTCACACGTGAAATAAGATTAATTGGCGGATTGGCCCCCATCCCCACTCTTTTGGTGGTAGTAATGAATGGTAAAAATGTAATAATGAACGAACTGATAAATTGAAGGACGAACGGAGCCCCCTCCCTCCAATTCAGGAGTACGAAGTTTGGGCAAAAGAGACATTTTAGGTTCCTTTTCTGCCTGTCAACAATTGTAGAAGACAATTTCTCCTCCGACTGTCCCTACACTTTGAAAAACGATGCTGTGTGTTTGCGTACTCAAAATAATCACACAGCGATTGTTTTTGCAATATTGGCAGCCGCCATGTAATTAAGTGGCGGCCGCCAGATAAAATAACTTAAATAAATTTCCAATACCTCCTTGTTCATTCTTTAGGTCTTTTTACTGCACAAATTTTTTGTATTTACGTGAATGATAATAATAATATTGAATCGAGGTTAATTTCGTTCAACCGGAATTTTAGTTCGTTAAGATTCTGTATTTTACTGAGCTCAATTTGTTTCCTGTTGTAAAAAATGGACAGCTCGTCTGATCATGAAGAGCAGCTAAGAGAAGCAGCATGCATTGGCGACCTAGAATCCGTGAAATCGTTAATAGAATCCTCAGGTGTCAACATCAACAGCCAAAATAAAATTAATGGATGGTAAGAGAGTTATTGTGTGAATCCTGTCTAGTGTTGTGTCAATCTTCTTTTTCTTCCAATTGCTGGCCTCCTTCAACTCATTGAATATTCTGCCAGTTGGTGAGTATACGCATGTGGTTAAAAACAGGGTAAAAACAGTCTATTTAGTGGTGGAAAAGGTTGTTCACTTAAGATTTGAACATCTCAAGTGATGCTGCTGAGGTGATATCCGGAGGCAGGTTGTTCCAGTCCCGTACCGTGTTGATGAAGAATGACCATTCATTTCCTGCAGTCCTTCCTTGCGAGTGTATGGTGTTGTGAATGCCGTGATGTTCTGGTAGGCTTGCTGAAGTACTTCTGTTGGTCTATAGCTACTTTATTGTCGATGATCTTGTACATCATAGTCATTTGTGATTCCTTTCTGCATTGTTGTAGACTTAGCCACTGCAATTGTTCTATCATGTGGCCTACGCTGGATCTATTTCTGTGTCTGCCTGTCACATATCTGGCATCTCTTCTTTATACTTTTTTCTAGCTGGTCTATGTGTCCATGTTGGTATGGGTACTCAAGTTGAGGTCTGACGAGTGATTTATATGCTTTCTCTTGATGCTCCTTGATGAGATATGTATGTTTCATCTGAGGAATCCTAGTGTTCTGTAGGCTGTATTACAGATGTTGTTGATGTGGGTTCAAAGAATCTCAGCGAGATTCATTGAGCTGACGCCACCGAAGCCAGGGGCTGGATATTGGACTGACGCCTCCAAAGAGGCTGGATATTTGGACTGATGCTTCCAAAGAGGCTGGATATTTGGACTGATGCTTCCAAAGAGGCAGGATATTTTGGATTGAGGCCTCTTTGGAGGAATTAGTCCTAATATCCAGCCTCGACGAATCTCTCTGAGATTAGCAGATTTTCTTAGTGTTATGCACCTCATCGCCGTGCCTGTCTATAAAGTAATATGTCTTATGGTGTGACAGTTTTTAAGGGCGAAGCAAAAAGTATTGGCATTAGAATCTATATCCATATCAGGTCAAGAAATAAGTTCATACCTAACATGTGAGGACAGAGTTCTATCAAAGCATCTTAACACTTTACAGGGCTCGAAATTAACATATGCCCGTCAGTCTGTGACTGGTTAAAAGTCTGGCGGACTGACTGATATTTGTTTTAGTCAGTCCGATGGGACTGGTAAATTTTCTAAAGCATCATTTTGGAAAATATACTTTTGAAATTTTATACACACATTTGGCATAGATCTACATGTACTTTGATCTGTAGATATCAGACGAATCCCACATATTAAGTGTTACAATATTGTCTGAGGCATATTGAGTTGAATTTCATTTTGATAACATTAACGGAATATGTTTAATTATTTCTGGAAAACTTTGTCGGACTGGTATTTTTTTCTGCGGACTGGTTGATATTATACCCCATAAGTCCGGTTGGACTGGCGGCATGAAAAGCTAGCTTCAAGCCCTGCTTTAGACATTTGATCCGCCTAATCAAGGAATGCAGGAAATATAACGTAATTAATGTAAACAGTACATTGTGACATCATATTCAGCGTCGGTATTTAGCAAATTTACAAACATAGGAGACATGATACAATTCCATAAATCGAGGAGCGACTATTGTATATGATTAAGAAAATATGGATTAGGGCCTAATTGCTTTTACGAAATTTATCTCAGAATGATGTGAACTTGGGTATACAAGATCAAAATGGAGAAATACATGTCCTAGCGGTATCATTTGAATCTACACCATTTTGACCAAAATTTTCAAGTTTGATAGATAACGGTTTAATTTTTCATTTCCTTTTAAAAGTGTATTTATATGTGTTACCTATAGAGAGAAATCTGCTCTCAAAGCCCAGTGGGCCTTGAGAGGGCTTTGCCCTCTATAATACAATAATCTCCTAATCTTTGGGATTGTTTCACCTGATACTTCATCCTTCTCAAGATTCATCCATTGAAAAAGTTTGTAATATGTGCCACACTCATAACAAAAAAATTACCACAAGTTTCAAATTGATAAGTGGAAAAACATACTCAGCAAAAGAGGACAGAGGCAATTTCAAACCAATGGGATCAATTTTGTAAAAATGCCACATTAAATCGCAGCAAGGTTTGGCTTGATTGTGGTAATTTGACTGGCGGCTACTCTGAATCTTGGAACATTCTCACTGAGCTCCAACCAGTTGTTCTGGTTAAAATCAAGCCACCCAAGGGTCTTGTCTGTCACGGACAACTGCAAGGCAAGGACAACCTCCTAATTCTCCATTACAATATTAACATGTAGTTTTCATTTTTGAATAGTGTGAATCTTCAGTGGGTATGTTTTCTGCTAAAGAAATACACATTTTCTGCTAAAGAAATACACATTTTCTGCTAAAGAAATACACATTTTCTCCAAGAATAATTCATTTTGTCCCATACAGAATCCTGGGGTAACCTCTGAAAAATATGGTATGTGTGGGATTACAAGTAATTGATTGATAATCAGTCATACAAGATATCCTCTTATAATGAATCAATAAGATATTTGTCTTTAGATGATTATGATGAATTATTTGAAGAGAAGTACTGTTTTGTACATATCTTTAAAATATATATAAAATCAAAAGGATTAGAATTGAGTTTGTACAAGTGAAGATAAAATTGAAAATGTGTATCTTGGTTGACGTTGCCAACTGTAGCACAGAATTTCATCTTTACAGAACAACAATAGTTTATTTAGCCAGTAATTTTGTAGCTCTGCGTTTTGTCTTTACAGAACAGCAGTAGATTATTTAGCCAGTAATTTTGTAGCATTGTGTTTTGTCTTTACAGAACAGCTTTAGTTTGTTTAGCCAGTGATTTTGTAGCAGACTGCGTTTTGTCTTTACAGAACAGTGGTAGTTTATTTAGCCAGTAATTTTGTAGTACTGAATTTCATTTTTGCAGGACAGCGGTAGTTTTTTAGCCAGTAATTTTGTAGCACTGAATTTCATCTTTGCAGGACAGCTTTACATTGGGCAGCCAAAAGAAATCACAGCAGTCTGGTGTCCTATCTACTTCTACATGGTGCTGATAAGAATATCAAAACCAACACGGGGGAAATCGCGGTTCAGCTGACAACCTACATGGACATCAAGAATATGCTAGGAGGTTAGATCAGATTTTCATGGGAGTAAACAATGTGAAAAAAAAATTAGTAACTTACTTAAGTTTTTTTTACTTCTGAATGTAAAGATTGGGTCTTATTGTCTTATTTCTCTCTGATTGATCTATTTGTCTGTATAGATTTCTCTGATTGATCTATTTGTCTGTATAGATCTATTTGTCTGTATAGATCTCTTTGATTGATCTATTTGTCTATATAGATCTCTCTGATTGATCTATTTCTCTGTATAGATCTCTCTGATTGATCTATTTGTCTGTATAGATCTTTTTGATTGATCTATTTGTCTATATAGATCTCTTTGTCTGTATAGATCTCTTTGATTGATCTATTTGTCTATATAGATCTCTCTTATTGATCTATTTGTCTGTATAGATCTCTCTGATTGATCTATTTGTCTGTATAGATCTTTTTGATTGATCTATTTGTCTATATAGATCTCTCTTATTGATCTATTTATCTGTATAGATCTATTTGTCTGTATAGATCTCTTTGATTGATCTATTTGTCTATATGGATCTCTCTGATTGATCTATTTGTCTGTATAGATCTCTTTGATTGATCTATTTGTCTATATAGATCTCTTTGTCTGTATAGATCTCTTTGATTGATCTATTTGTCTGTATAGATCTCTTTGATTCATCTATTTGTCTGTATAGATCTCTTTGTCTGTATAGATCTCTTTGATTGATCTATTTGTCTGTATAGATCTCTCTGATTGATCTATTTGTCTATATAGATCTCTCTGATTGATCTATTTGTCTGTATAGATCTATTTGTCTGTATAGATCTCTCTGATTGATCTATTTGTTTGTATAGATCTCTCTGATTGATCTATTTGTCTGTATAGATCTCTCTGATTGATCTATTTGTCTGTATAGATCTCTTTGATTGATCTATTTGTCTATATAGATCTCTCTGATTGATCTATTTGTCTGTATAGATTTCTTTGATTGATCTATTTGTCTATATAGATCTCTTTGTCTGTATAGATCTCTTTGATTGATCTATTTGTCTGTATAGATCTCTTTGATTGATCTATTTGTCTGTATAGATCTCTCTGATTGATCTATTTGTCTATATAGATCTCTCTGATTGATCTATTTGTCTGTATAGATCTATTTGTCTGTATAGATCTCTCTGATTGATCTATTTGTTTGTATAGATCTCTCTGATTGATCTATTTGTCTGTATAGATCTCTCTGATTGATCTATTTGTCTATATAGATCTCTCTGATTGATCTATTTGTCTGTATAGATCTATTTGTCTGTATAGATCTCTTTGATTGATCTATTTGTCTGTATAGATCTCTTTGATTGATCTATTTGTCTATATAGATCTCTCTGATTGATCTATTTGTCTGTATAGATCTATTTGTCTGTATAGATCTCTCTGATTGATCTATTTGTCTGTATAGATCTATTTGTCTGTATAGATCTCTTTGATTGATCTATTTGTCTGTATAGATCTCTTTGATTGATCTATTTGTCTGTATAGATCTCTTTGATTAATCTATTTGTCTATATAGATCTCTCTGATTGATCTATTTGTCTGTATATATCTATTTGTCTGTATAGATCTCTCTGATTGATCTATTTGTCTGTATAGTTCTATTTGTCTGTATAGATCTCTTTGATTGATCTATTTGTCTGTATAGATCTCTCTGATTGATCTATTTGTCTATATAGATCTCTCTGATTGATCTATTTGTCTATATAGATCTCTTTGATTGATCTATTTGTCTGTATAGATCTCTCTGATTGATCTATTTGTCTGTATAGATCTCTCTGATTGATCTATTTGTCTGTATAGATCTCTCTGATTGATCTATTTGTCTATATAGATCTCTCTAATTGATCTATTTGTCTGTGTAGATCTATTTGTCTGTATAGATCTCTCTGATTGATCTATTTGCCTATATAGATCTCTCTGATTGATCTATTTGTCTGTATAGATCTCTTTGATTGATCTATTTGTCTGTATAGATCTCTCTGATTGATCTATTTGTATATATAGATCTCTCTGATTTATCTATTTGTCTATATAGATCTCTCTGATTGATTTATTTGTCTATATAGATCTCTCTGATTGATCTATTTGTCTGTATAGATCTCTCTGATTGATCTATTTGTCTATATAGATCTCTCTGATTGATCTATTTGTCTGTATAGATCTCTCTGATTGATCTATTTATCTGTATAGATCTCTCTGATTGATCTGTCTGTCTATATAGATCTCTCCGATTGATCTGTCTATTTGCCTGTTTGTCCACATCTATAACCTGTAAAGTGTATACATGATGGATACTATATTTTATAAAGGACAAGGCCACATGTCAAATTGACCATAGCAGGACTTGGCTACGGCTGGGATCAGAGTGTTTTCACAAATGCATCTTGGTATTTCTAATTATAGTATTTCATATGCAACACTTCTAATTGAAGTTTATG
This sequence comes from Ostrea edulis, assembly GCF_947568905.1. Lineage (NCBI taxonomy): Eukaryota > Metazoa > Mollusca > Bivalvia > Ostreida > Ostreidae > Ostrea > Ostrea edulis. Next base: position 22,047,980 of record NC_079167.1, on the reverse strand, counting down.
GTTTATTTATTTCATTTAGGCACCAACATTGAGACTAAACAGAAGGATCTCCCTATAACCCCAAATTACTTAGCAAATCCACCCTTCCCATATACACAACCAGTTGTTCAGAAGTCAACAGACTCCAGCAGAGAAAATGTCGTCAGTTTCCAGGAGCAGAACTGCACGTCCAACAATGGTTAATATTAAACTCACGTAATAAAATATTCCTACAGATATCCGTTGTGCACAAAAAGAATGGTTAATATCACATCTCAATGTACCACTTGTGCTACATGTCTTATGCTATATAATCAGTTGAAGAGCTTTTTATGCCCCCGAGATCGAAGATCGGTGCTATATTGTTTTTGTCCTTTCTGTCATTCTGTCTGAAACTTTAACCTTGCTATTAACTTTTGAACAGTAAGTGCTAGAGCTTTGATATTTCACATGAGAACTCCTTGTGACAAGACCTTTCCCTGGGTACTATACCTTTTGACCTTGGCATTTGACCTACATTGGTCATAAATTCTAAATGGTGAATATTAGAGCTTTCATATTACACATGAGCATTTCTTGTGAAAAGATCTTTCTCCTGGTACCAAGATATTTTTCCTTATGACCTTGGCCATCTTTGGAACTGGCCATTATCGGGGGCATTTGTGTTTCACAAACACATTTTTCACGTTTCTTGTTCAATGTAAATATTTTCGACTTTAAATAAAAATTACTATCTTACATAAGCTATTGCTGAAGTTTTCCCTTGTGCACAACAAAAATCTGTTTAACTTTAGGCTTAACACATAGTACAACACTGCATCAGTGTTTCTGAAACAATAAAGGAATTCTTTCAATACTGTTTTCAGTACTACAGCAAAATAAGGAAGTACTTTAACATTGATTTAAAACCAAACATCTGTTGAGGAATTTTTGATTTGATTTAAAACTATTGGGGAAATTTTTATTTGATTTAAAACCAAACATCTGTTGGGGAATTTTTGATTAACATTTGAAAAAGGTTATATACAATTAATTGAAGTAGCAGATATACAAAATTTCTATTAACAATTCTGACAACAGTGTTATTTTTTACAAGTCTCTATATTATCACATTTGATATTCTAATACTTGTTTATCAATTAGCTGGGCAGTGATGATTGATAAGTAATTTCATAACATTTAATGAAAATAAAAATTCACTGAATATAAAAGGTCAATTATTATACCCCCCAAACGAAGTTCAGGGGGGTATATAGGAATCACTGTCTGTCTGTCCGTCTGTCTGTCTGCAGATCCGTGTCCGGGCCATAACTTCTTTGTTCTTTGACATAGGCATACCATATTTGACACATGAGTGTATCACCATGAGACGATGTGTCGGGTACCTTCATGACCTCCATATGACCTTGATCTCAAGGTCAAAATTAAAGGTTTTTACAATGGATTCATGTCAGGGCCATGACTTCTTTGTTCTTTGACATAGGCATACCATATTTGACACATGAGTGTATCACCATGAGACGGTACCTTCATGACCTTTATATGACCTTGAACTTTGACCTCAAGGTCAAAATTGATTATAAGGTTTTGACTTAGTCATACCATAAGACATGGGTGTATCACCTTGAGACTATGTGTCATGTACATTCATGACCTCTTTATGACCTTGACCTTTGATCTCAAGGTCAAAATTATAGGTTTATGCCATGGATTTGTGTTCGGACTACATCTTCCATTTTCTTCTACAAAGGCATACCATATTCTTACACTCAGGAAAGAGGTAATTTATACCTATTAACAACACCCTTTGGGAGATTGGGGTAAGCGGGGGGTATTCTTAGTGAGCATTGCTCACAGTACCTCTTGTTGAAATACCTTTTAAAACAGTGTGTCTGACCAATTTGAAAATATTCTTTAGTGTTTACCTTCATCAATATTTTCGTCAATCTCTCCATTTTCTTGTTCAAATCATTGAATTACAATCATTTCACTATAGTTAATTATAGCTACAGAACTGTAGCTCTCATGGATACAGCACACATCGCTATAGTTAATTATAGCGACAGAACTGTAGCTCTCGGGGAGAAAACTGGAACAGACCAGAAATGGTCTGCTTTAAGTGTTGACACTTGATACAAAAAAAAGTGGATGCATGGGTTAATTGTAATAAGTACAAATTTACAAATATAAAATTCCTAAAAAAATAAGGGACTCATGAATTATGTTCTATGATGTTCAAAATGCAGTATATTATCCCTCCCTACATAACTCTATATAAATTTCTCCCCACTGTTTTGGACTAAGAGACCATAGGAATAAATTACATTCCAAACAGTAAATCAAATTCATTTCACTTATACCAAAAAATGAATGTTGTTTTTGTTTTCATCACTTTTGAAAAAATTGTGTTTGTAACTAGTGTCGTTAATCAGTGCAATGTCCCCAGGACTGTGGTAAAGCATTCATAGTTTCTCATCTATTGATTTGGATCGTATATTTATTTATTTTTTTTAGATTTATCAGGTAATCTGTTCTATCAAAAGAAGTGCAATACTAATGATTAGAACTGGTATAAATTAAAATGGCATTTTATTCATTTAGTATGGTAGTCTTGGTAACAGTGCCATTTAAATGATTTAGTATGGTAGTCTTGGTAACAGTGCCATTTAAATGATGTAGAATGGTAGTCTTGGTAACAGTACCGATGTCCAACCCTAGGTTTACTTGTTTATGTTCTATCTACAAAATCGATAGATTAGAATCAGTAAGGCAATGAATATTGACACAAATAAAAGCTCAAATTTTACACATTGATTGTAAAAGTTATATGGCAGTCAGATGGGTTCGATTGATGGTGGCCAGATAGCTTATTTTGTAGAACACCTGACTAGAGATTCAGGGGCCCTGGTTTAAATCCCGGTCTGGTCCATTGCATTTTCTCTCTTCCTGTTACAGCTATATAGTGCAATGCACAATTCATTTTAAATATGTAATTATCTGTAATTGTTATTCTACAGAGCTTGTGATCAAAGTGCGTGTGGGAAACAGTGAAGAGCGGGACTATATTGAGGTGGAACTGGACAAAGCTTGCCTGTCGTTCGACAGACTGCTCTCTGTTTGTTGTCAGGAACTTGGTGTGCAAAAGGGACAAGTGTTCAAAGTAAGAAAATTGCCTAATACCATTGTACGCAAGGATAAAGATGTTGCGCGGCTGACTGATTTCCAGGAGCTTGAGATTGTGCTCAATAACTCGGAAACTCCTCGACCAGGGCAGTATGGACTTTCAATGTCTCACAGAATTCTGTATTAGAGTAGAAATCCAATGTCCACTTTGTTCATAGATAAAGCAATGTACAAGGTGTTATATAATACATGTATGTACTATCAATACAATAGGCCACAGCTATCACCATGGTTACACAGATACACACTTGAATGTAAGAAATTTTAGACCTCTTTATTCAACGTCTCGGATTAAACTAACACAATCCACACTTCAAGAGGACTCAACACAATCCACACTTTAAGAGGATTCCTGCATATTAATTTGACAAATTCTGTCTAAATTACTGAAAGATCCTAAACTTGTATTGTAGGCTATCTGAACACAAGCCAGTAAAGTTCACAATTCTAACATAAACATATAGGCCTCTTAATAATGTTTTATGAGTGTAAAAAAGAAACTACTCACATCTTAAATTCAAATGATACCTAAATCAATTTATGCATAGTAGCAGTTTTATGCATGTTATGTGCCATAGAAATTAGTAGATTTTTCTCTCTCAAATGTCTATAATTATGTAGATCTGTCAGTATTCAGGAGTTCATTTAATTCATTCATTTACATGTACATATATTATGTTTGCTTTAATACTTGAAATGAAATCTAAACCGAGGTTTATTTGTTATTCATCTGCAAACTTTTCACATTTTCATCTTCTAATAACCACAGATCAAAAATAAATCAAATTTGTCTCAAAACCTTCTTGGGTGAAAGAGTTTGAAGTTTGTGGAGATGAAAGGTCTAGCTCCATTCAAATGTATGAAGAAATAAGGTATGATGTCTTAAAAAATATCTTTTTCCTCAAGCATCACTGAACTAAACAAGCATTCTGAGAGTAATGCATGACAATAGTCCCCTACTAGTTGCAAAAATTACTGTACCACAACAATATTCAAAGTTTATTATGTAGGTTATGGTAGAGGGGAAAATTGGGAAACCAGGAGAGGAATGGTTGGAAATCAACTACTATTCGAGTAGAGACTAAACCAGGAAAAAAGACAAATTTATAATTAGGTTTAGGTCTTTAACCAAGTCAATAAACTGTGACATGTAGGTGATCATGAATAATTTAGCTACATTGTTGTATTACTATGCTAGAAGTTTTAATGAGTGTAGTATTCTTATCTACAGAGATAAGAAACTTGGATGTAAACTAACAATTCATCCTATTTTTCTAAGTCCAAGGGCCATAACTTACTGAAAAATCAACGGACGGAGACGAAATTCGAATTTGATCTGAAACTTGTTAGGGCAGAGCAATGTACCAAATATCAAATGAATATCTGCAAGCACAACCAAAAAATGTAAAGAAAACTGATAGTTCATGCTATTTTTCTACGTTCAAGGGCCATAACTAAGTGAAAAATTAACTTGATCTGTAACTTGTTATGGCAAAGCAACATACCAAATATAAAATAAATATCTGCAAGAACAGAGAAAAAAAGTGTGGAAAACTGGGCTGACGGACAGACGGACGTAGCGTAAACCTAAAGTCCCCTTCGACTTCGTCAGTAGGGGACTAAAAAGCAAGAAATGAGTATGAAAACATCCTTAGATAAAGAAGACTAAGTTTGTTCAAACGATGATCCCTAGCCCTTGGCAGGACCACAATAGGGGTTCGAAGTGTTACGTTGGAATATATACATGTATAGGAAAAATTTTAACCTTTTTGTCAAGAATCACACAAATTAACAATGCAAGCATCAGCATGTGGTGTGGATAAAAAAAAATTTACAACATGACTTTTGACTTCAAGATGGGGTCTCAAAGGGGTTTAAATTTTTACATTATGGGATACATAGGAAAACCTTTTAGAAACCACAAAGGCATAATATATCAAATGAAATGAATATTCAAGCATCCTCATGTAGTTTAGAATAAGTTTGATCACACTAAATTTGGGCCAGGGTGGGTCTTAATTTTCCTGTGTGTGCCAGATTTGATATATCGATGTAGCTTTGTTATCAAGAGAGGAAGAGCCCTGTTGATTTTTGGATTCAAAAGTTAGGGTCGCTACAGGACTGTATAGAAAAAGCTTGTAGACACTAATTGTGAGGGAATAAGCCCCACATTGCAGAGCTTTTGTTGGGATTTAATGTTGTTCATGTTCAGATGAACAATATGTCTTTTGTACCTCTTGTTTCTTTCATATCCAAAAGCATTTACTGTATTTCACATCATTTATAGCCATTGGAGATTCAGTTTTTGGTCTATATGTCTGTTTACAAAGGGTTTAGTGCTGGGGCTTTCATATTTCATCCAGTATTCCTTGTGACAACACTTTTCTTTGCTCAATATACAGTCACTGCAACTGAGAGGTTTGATTTTAATCAGACTGCTTCTTTTGGTACCAAATTTTTTTGATCTCATGACCTTGGATTGACCTACTTTTGAAAAACTTTGACCTTGGCCGTAACTTTTGAATGCTTAGTGATAGGGCTTTCATAATTCCCATGTGTATTCCATGTGACAAATTGGTACCAAAATTTTTGACCTCATGACTTGGCCTTGATCTACTTTTGAAAAACTTTAACCTTGGCCATAATCTTTGAGTGGTTGTGATGGGACTTTCATATTTCACTTTAAAGTAGCTTGTATTGAATTACTAGCTCTTATATTGAAATGAAAATAAATCCTCAGTAACATTATTTATATAATAGTCTAACATCAGTTATATTGATCTTTGGATAAAATGAACAATCAGGTTGGTTCCCTAAATTTCAATATATTTGGAGTAGGCTGTATTTCTTGTGACAAGACCTTTTGTGTGTGTGAAGGGGGGGGGGGGGGGTGTGTGTATCAAAATTACTATG